>NW_016107985.1:352231-490620 GCF_001604975.1 Cebus imitator
TTTTTGTTAAAATTTATTTTAAAAAATTTTCTTTTTTTTCTCTGTTGCCTGGGCTAGAGTGCAGTGGCATGATCCTGGCTTACTGCAACCTCTACCTCCTGAGTTTAAGTGATTCTCATGCCTCAGCCACTCAAGTAGCTGGGATCAGAGGCACACACCATCACATCCATTTTCATATTTTTAGTAGAGATGGGGTTTCCTCATTTTGGCCAGGCTGGTCTCAAACTCCTAGCTTCAAGAGAACCACCCACCTCGGCCTCCCAAAGTCCTGGGATTACAGGTATGAGCCACTGTGCCCAGCTTTCTTTGGGTTGAATTTGATTGGAGAGCTCTGAACTTCCTGTACATGAATGTGGGTATCTATTCCCAAATATGAGATGCTTTCAGCCATCATTTTCTTAAATTTGATTTCTTCCCCCTTTCCTCTCTCTTCTCCTTCCTTAACTTTTATTATGTGATTCTTATTTTTCCTGATGGTGTCTCATAATTCCCATAGGCTTTCTTTATTCTTTTAAATTCTTTTTTCTTTTTGCTCCTCTGACTGGACAATTTTAGATGCTCTTTCTTTGATTCTTTCTTCTGATTATGTCTGTGATTGAAGCCTTTTATTAAATTTTTCAGTTAGTCATTATATTCTTCATCTTTAGGATTTCTATTTTCTACAACTGTTTCTATTTCTCTATAAAAGTTCTCATTTTGTTGGTATATTGTTTTAAAATTTCATGTAATTTTCTATCCATATATTCTCATAGCTCACTGAATTTCTTTAAGAGGATTATTCTGAATTCTTTGACAGTCATTTCATAGACCTTCATTTCTTTAGGGTCTATTATTGGAGTTCTCAAAGTTTCTTTTGGTGATGTCATGATTCCCTGGCCCCCCTTTTTTTTTTTTTTTTTTTGAGATGGTGTCTCACTGTCACCAAGGTTGGAATGCAGGGGCATAATCTCGCTCACTGCAACCTCCATCTCCTAGGTTCAAGCAATTTTCCTGTCTCAGTCTCCCAAGCAGCTGGGATCACAGGCGTCCACCACCATACCTGGCTAATTTTTTGTATTTTAGTAGAGATGAAGTTTTACCATGTTGGCCAGACTGGTTTCGAACTCCTGACCTCAAGTCATCCACCCATCTCGGCCTCCCAAAGTGCTGGGATTACAGACATGAGCCATTGAGTCTGGTAAATTCCCTGATTCTTTATAATGCTTCTGTCCCTGTGTTGGTATCAGCACTTTTGAGGAGATAGCTATTTCTTCTGGCCTTTGTCAGTGTTCCTTGGCAAGGATAGGCCTTCACTATTTAGTCCAGCTTGGGATTCTAGATGGGCCAACTGGGAATGACCTCAGCCAGACAGAACTTACTGTTGGGTTCTCTAGTTGACTGGGCTGCCACTTTCACTCTGAGTTCAGGTAGGGCAACTGACTGGGCTTCACTGTCTGGCAAGACCACTGGGGAGGCTCTGCAGTCAGGTAGCACTGTTGGCTGGCCACTGTGATTGCCTCTGATCTGTCTGGGTTGCAGGGTATATTCTCTGGCTCGATGGTATCATTGTTTGAGTCCTGCAGTTGGGCAAGACTGTAGACTGAGCTCTGACGTTAGGCAAGTCACTGCTTAGGACAGATGAGACCTAGCAGGATCCATAGAAATGCACAGTTGAGGCTTGTCTCTGTGCTGGGGATTGAGATAATCCCTGAGTCCAGTGAAATCCACTGCTTGGACTCTTGAGTCAGGCAAGTCCACACCTTATGCTCTGCCAAAATGCACAAAGGAAGGCACCCCCCTGGCTGGATGGGGCCTTAGAGTAGGCTCTGAGGCTGAGCAGAGCCGCTGTTTGAACTCTTGCGTTGGCAGTTCTAATCCCTGCTCTCTGCTGTAATGTGTAGTGGTAGACAAATCCCTGCTTGGGCTGGGATCTGTGGTTTGGTAGAGTCACTGTTTAAACTCCTGGGCTGAGCAAGTTAGCCCCTAAACTCTGGTGAAATGTGTGGAAGCAGGTAACTCTCTGCCTGGGTAGGGCTGTGGGATGGGCTCTGAGGCTGAGCACGGAAGCTGGCTATTAAGGGACTCAAGCCAGGTTGAACTTTCCTCTATGCTTCTGAGAGTGATAGGCTTAGCATTGTGAGTGGGCTATGCTGTTGGCTGGTATCTCTGAGTGGGACCTATCATCAGCAGAAACACAGTTACCATCAAAATCTGACTGCTGGTCACTATAAGCTCTGCCTCCTTAATCTTTGTTTCTACCTGAACTCAAGTGGTCTAGCCCTGCCATTATCCCAAGTGTTTCTGGAGAGGTGAGACTGGAAGAAACTTCCCAGGAAGCATCTTGGCATGCTAGGCAAGCTGGATGCCCACCTCTGATTTTCCTCTAGAGGCATTTGCTCATTTCATTTGCTGCTAATAAGCTGAACAGAGACTTTAACAGACTCATGAGTCTGTCAGGCCAAAAATTGGAATTCAAAGCCCTTCAAAATATATTGGCCCAAATAAATTACAATTTTCGGGTCAAAACACAGATGTTTGGGATAGAGTCACTGTATGAATAAGGGTGAATCAAAATAGAGCCGTTCTTACAGATACTGAGGTTCTCTTTTTCTGCTATGGAAACCATAAACCCAGGAGAATTCTCTCTGTGTAGTGCTGTGCCAACTTTGGGGAGGAGAAGGGGTAATGCAGTCTGACACCATTTCTCCTCCTTTTCTAATGTTTTTATTCAGTTTTGTGGCCCTTGAGGTCTTAGTCTCATTCCCAAATATTGCAGTTTTTGCAAAAATGTTCTTCTCTGTCACTAGTTGCTACGTTGTACTTTCTGTGGAGGAGGGTAGGGAAGCCTGGAACCTTCTATTCTGCCATCTTGTTGATGTCACTCTGTTGCAGCTTCTTTACTTGACTCCTGAGCTTTTTCAGGGCTATTTCTATTCATGGACAGCTTTCTAATTGTGCATGGTGTGTGTGTGTATGCGTGCGTGTGCGTGTCTGTAATAAAAAATGGGATCTCCTCTGCCATCTTACTGATGTCATCTTCTCTCCTCTATTTTAAATTGTGGGCAATTATAATTTTAAATTGTGGACAATTATAAGTTTGATTTTGGACCTTTTGATTTTGAAGTGCCACTATGATATTCAAAAGAAAGTTTCTTCAGATAGCTCCTTGGATTTATGAATTGGAGCACAGAGGAGAGGTCTGAGTTGGACACAAAAACATATAAATTATTTGCAAATAGATATAAGTGATTTGCCTGGATAAATGGGATCATCTAAAAGGGTGAAAAAACAGATCTGTATTTCAACATTTATTTTCTTGGAGAAGAATGAGCCAGCAAAAGGAGAAAATTATAATATGGAAACAAAGGGAAAGAGAATCTTTCGGGAAGTGAAAGGAAGGAGATATCAGCAGGGACAAATGTTGCTGAGGAGTAAAGGATAAGAGGGCTGGTAAGGGTATTCACTTAGCAAAAAAGAGGTCGTTGATGACTTCAGCTTTATCTTTTTTGGTGGATACTTGAGGCAAAAGTCAGATTAGAGTGGATTAAGTTGTGAGTAGGTAGAGAAGAAATGGAGATCATAAATATAAAATCTTTCAGAAGACTGGTGGTATCTAAAAAGATGTGACCGAGAGATTGAAGCTTAAAAAATTCACCAAGGAGATTTCTACTTCTAGTAATGACATGTAAGCTATTTTAGTCTGAATTTCCACTTAAGGCAACTAGAAAAGCCGAAGAAATATTTTAAAACACCCGTTTAAAGGCATTGTAAATCTATAAGAAAGTCACTGAGATACTGCGGGCCAGCATCTGGGAAAGAAGCTCAGAGCGGGGAGTCCAGCATTTGGGACTGATTTTCCCCTAGAGGCATTTGCTCATTTCATTTGCTGCTAATAAGCTGAACAGAGACTTTAACAGACTCATGAGTCTGTCAGGCCAAAAATTGGAATTCAGAGCCCTTCAAAATGTATTGGCCCAAATAAATTATAATTTTCGGGTCAAAACACAGATGTTTGTGATAGAATCACTATATGAATAAGGGTGAGTCAAAATAGAGCCGTTCTTACAGATACTGAAGCTTAGCTTTGAATAAATGGAATCTCTGATTGGATTATGGAATCTGGAATTGTTTGTGTTTCAGCCAGATTGCCTGCCAGAAAAAAGATAAGTCCTCTCTAGGAAGCCAGCATATCCAATGTTTCAAATAATCTCTTGATTTTTAAAATAATATTCAAATTTCAAGCAAGAGAAATTCAAGCATAAAAATAGAAAATACTTGTCTATAAATTGATGGAGACAATATACAATAGAAAAGAGTCCTAAGGCATCCAGATGATGCCATTATCAGACACGGGCTTGCAAGTAACTTTTTTTTTTTTTAGAGACGGATTTTCACCATGCTGGTTGACTGGTCTCGAACTCCTGACTTAAGGTGATTCACCCGTTTTGACCACCCAAAGTGCTGGGATTACAAGCATGAGCCACCAAGCCTGGCCTGCAAGTAACCATTATGTTAAGGAATTTATGGGATTTAAAATTTCATCAAAAATTGGAAACTATGATGAAGAACCAAATGGAAATTCTAGGGATAAAAATATAATAATTAAAATTGAGAATGCAATAGATGAATTTAACAACAACTTAAACTGAAGAAAAACTTCAGTGAACTGGAAGATAGGTTAGAAAGGTCAACCCAGATGAAACATCTGGAGAGATAAAAAGATGGAAAATAGATAAAAGAAATTAAGAATCACATGAAACATCATGAAAAGCCATAGCATACCTAAAATTATAATTCTAGCAGTGGAAAACACATGCAATAGTAGCAACATTTGAAGAGACACAGGCTGTAAACTTTCCATATCTGACAGAAGATAGGAAACAATAGATTCAAGAAATACTATGAACACTAACAGAATTAATGAAAAGAAAACCATGTCTTGCACGTTAGAGAAAACGGCTGAAAACCAAAGACAGAGAAAAAAATCTTAAAGGCAGGCAAAGGAAAAAAGCTTTGTTATCATCAAAGGAGCAGCAATGACCTGACATTTTTTTCTCAACAGGAATGATGAAAATCAGAGGATAATAGAATCATATATTAAAAGCGCTAAAGGAAAATAATTGCCAACTTAGAATTTTATATTAGTTGAAAATGACTCTCAAAATTGAAGGAAAAATAAAGACAAAATATGTGAATACACTTAATTGGACTATTTTAGATGCTTCATATAAGTGAAATTGTGTAGCATTTTTCCTTCTGTGACTGGCTTATTTCACTTAGCATAATGTCCATGTTGTTGCATATGGCAGGATTTTCTTTCTTTCTTTTTTTTTTTTTAAGTGGACTAATATTCCATTGTTATGTATATATCACATTTTCTTTATGCATTGATCAATTGATGAATATTTACATTGTTTTTATATCTTGGCTATTTTGAACTATGTTGCTGTAAACATGGAAATGTACATATCTCTTCCAGACTCTGATTTCAATTCCTTTGAGTACATACCCAGAAGTAGGATTGCTGGATCATATGGTAGTTCTACTTTCTTTTTGAGGAACCTGTTTTCTGTAATGGACGCAACATTTTACATCCTCTATGACAGTGTTCAAGGGTTCCAATTTCTCCATATTATTGCCAGCACTTATATTTTGTTTTATCTTTGGTTTTATCACATCCTAACTGGTGTGAGGTGATATCTCATTGTACTTTTGATTTGAATTTCCCTGGCAATTAGTGATGTTGAGCAACTTATATATACCTGTTGTCTACTTATATGTCTTTTTTTTGGTAGAAATGTCTATTCAAGTTATTTGTCCCTTTTTTTTTTTTTTAAGATGGAGTCTCACTCTGTTGTCCAGCTGGAGTGCAGTGACACGATCTTCGCTTACTACAACCTCTGCCTCCTGAGTTCGAGTGATTCTCCTGTCTCAGCTTCCTGAATAGCTGGAACTACAGGTATTTACCACCATGCCTGGCTAATTTTTGTATTTTTAGTAGAGACGAGGCTTTACCATATTGGCCAGGCTGGTCTGGGACTCCTTACCTTGTGATCTGCCTGCCGTGGCCTTTCGAAGTGCTGGGATTAGAGGTGTGAGCCACCATGCCTGGCCTTATTTGCCCATTTTAATCTTATTATCATTTTTTATTCTGTTTAGTTGTAGGAGTTCCCTGTATATTTTGGCTATTAACCTCTTATTTGATATATGATTTACAAATATTTGCTCTCATTCTATAAATTGCCTTTTAGTTTTTTTGATTGCTTTTGTTGCTGTGCAGAAGATTTTTAGTTTGATAATCCTGCTAATCTATTTTTGATTTTGTTGCTTGTGCTTTTGATGTCACATCCAAGAAATCATTGCCAATGCCAATGCTATGAAGCCTCTTCTGTTTTCTTCTAGGAGTTTTAGAGTTTTAGGTCTTAAATATGTAACCCATTGTTAGTTCGTCATATCATGTACAGTACAAGATAAGTGTCCAATTTTATTCTTTTGCATGGTTTATATCATTTCCCTGGTACTAGTTCTTGAAGAAGCTATCCTTTCTCCATCGTGTAGTCTTACCATCCTTATGAAATATCAGTTGGCTACATATAAATGAATTTTTGGGGGACTCTCTATTCTGTTCCATTGGTCAATATATCTGTTTTTATGCCAGTATCATACTGTTTGGATTACTATAGCTTTGTAGTGTGTTTTGAAGTCACGAAGTGTAAAGCTTCTAGTTTTATTCTTTTTTCTCAAGATTTCTTTTGCTATTCAGGATTTCTTTATGGTTCCTTATAAATTTTAGGATTTTTTTTCTATTTTTATGAAAAATGCTAGTGAGATTTTGATAGGGATTGTATTGACTCTTGATTGTTTTTGGTAGTGTGAACCATCATCCTTGCATTTCAGGGATAAATCCTTCTTGGTTATGATGTATAAATCCTTCTTGGTTATGATGCATTGTTATATCACTAGTTGTAGCTTGCTAATATTTTGTTGAAGAATCTGGGAATACATATATGCAATAAAATACGTGTAACGTGGTTAGTAAATAGAGTTAAAATGCTTTAAAGTACTTGCATTTGGGAAAGTGGTAAAATATTTTAAGAAGTAAAATATACATTGCCATCTCTAGCTTAATCATGAAAACAATAGCAATATAATGTATAACAAGAAAATGAGGGGAAAATTGGAATAATAAAATTACTTAATCTAAAAGAAGGCAAGCAAGGATAGAGACTAGAACATTAAACAGAGGGATTAACAAAATACAAATATAACAAATTTATTTTGAAGCTAAAAGCATTACTACAGATACAGAGGAATATTAATAATGATAAAACATTTATTCATCAGGAAAATACAACAATCTTAAACTTATATGCATCTAATAACTAGATTGAAAATATATAAAGCAAAAATATCATTTAAAAAAGAAGTAGCCCAATCCACATTATAGCAGAATTTTTAAATATATTTTTTCTCATTAACTGATAGACAAAAATTCAGTACAGCTATAGAAGATTTGAGTAAAACAGTAAAAAACTTAATAGGCATATATACTATATTGTACCCAAGAGTTGCAAGATGTACATTTTTTTCTCAATGCCCATGAAAAACTTACCAAAATTGAAATAGGCTATGCTGTAAAATAAGTGACTCTCAACAAATCCAAAGGATTAACATTATATGAACTATGTTATTTAACCCAGTAAAAACTAGTAAACAAAAGATATGTATCAAATCCACAAATGGATAAAAGTTAAGCAGTACACTTGTAAATAATTTATGAGTTAAAGAAGAAATCACAATGTAAGTTAAAAATATTTTTGACTGAATAAAATCAAAATATAGCATATCATAACTAGTGATTTATTGCTAAATATATGCATGGGGAAATTTATTGCCTTAAATGCATATATTACAGATGTAAAAGGTAAGAGTAAATTACCTCAGAATCTATCTAAAGAAGTTAGGAAACAAGAACAGCAAATTAAAAACAAGTAGAAAGAAAAAATAATATTATAGCAGAAACAATGAAATTTTTCTAATGTACAATAGAGGTTATTCAAGTCCAATGTGGTTTCTTTGAAAAGAATAGTTGATAACAAATAAACCCATGGATGATACTGAGCAACAAAATAGGAGAGATACTAGGAATAAAAATGAGACTTCACTATGTAGCCTATAGACATTAACATTATAAATTATTATGAACAATTTATGGCAAAACATTTAAAAATTTAGATGAAATGGACAAATTGCTAGGAAAACACAAGTAACTACATTTAGATGAAATAAAACTGTTAGAGAAATGCAACACATCAAAATAACTGGAAAGTCTGAAGACTTCTACAAAAATCAAATATTAGTCATTTCAAACTCTCAGTCAATGAAAATTCCTGGCTTAAATGACATCTTTAATGAGATTTACCAGTTACCTTAGAAAGAAACAATACTTTTACACAATCTCTTCTAATGGATAGTAGAAAAAAAAACAACAGAAAAAACTGTTTTTTTTTTAATCCAGCAAACCAAATATCAGTTTACTTAAAAATTTTAATCATATCTTATAATTTTAACCTTTTCTGAAAAAATTTTAAAATGTAGTCTGGTTTATTTAAAGTATCTAATTTCCTTTTGGTTCTGGCTTCTTTGATTTCCAAAAAGAATTATTTTTCTTCAAGTCAATTAATAGTAGACTAAGAACTTGAGATTTTACTCTGTCCAGCATTAAGTTATTTTCATTGAAAGCCATAAAGCAATTTACTGATGTGTAAATTATTGTAACCATTTGAGGTGCAATTTCCAATTCCATTAACTGAACAAGAGACGAATGTTTCTTTGATAATAAATGTCTCTTTCTGCTTTTAGCTAGGCAGACATTTATAACAACTAATTAACTTGATTTTTAGAGAAGACACTCCAATGCTTAAATACACAAGATATTAACACTAGACATACTTTTTCAGTAGTTATATAAAATTCTTAGGTCTTCTATTTTGAACAAAGTTAAAAACACCCTTAATGTATAAATTTAGTGCTGCTTCTAGAAGATACCTGAAGGAGCATTATGACTCTAGCAATTCATCTGCACGAATACCCACTTAAATTACACTGTTTCCAATTTTTAAATGATAAACTATAACATTCTATTGTCTTCACTCTAATAAAGGGTAGTGGTGAGACAATTTTTATCAAAGAGAGACTCTATTCCTGTATTCTCCAGAAATTCTCATGTTGGGTATCTCATTTTGGGTATCTACTGAACGTGAGTTCAGTAGTAGTTGATTCATTATTGTTCTCAAATGTAAAAGTTTAGAAAAAGGTCACCAGGAACTTCAGAAGTGACTGCACAAATAAGAGGATATGTGAAAGAGGGAACACCTTATTCAAGAAGAATAGGCTAAAGAAACCATAAAGAATGTCATGAGTGTTGCTGTGAGTCAGTGAGGTTAAAATTAAAGAAATATTGTCAACAAGAACACCCTTTGTTTTCATCCTTTCACAAAATGGTATTCAAAACAGATTGGGAAGTTTTTATGCCAACCATTGCCTTTGAACATGTAAGCTCTTTCAGTAATAAACTTTCATCTCTTAACATTGTTGACTGCTCTCAAAGGCAGGTTTCTATTTCCTATCAAGAGTGATTTTACAGTTTTCACAGCAGATCTTTGCTACAGCATGCTAACTACAGAGATGGCCTCCCCTCTGCTGAGCCACAGCCTACATTCTCCCAGAATTAAAGAGGCAATCTTTGTTTTGACTAACACAAAATAACTTGGAGATCAACAGAGCATGATTTGCTAAATGAGGTTTGCAGTGGAGACAGCAGTAAATTCAGTGACAATTTGGCAGATAACCTGGGAAAGTTACTGAGTTTGTCATTTTTATCATCTCTGCTGGAAGTTTCTTACTCCGCTCAGGGCTGGAACATGAAGGATTGCAACTTTGCTGGATTCTGTGACAAAATAAACCCTGGGATACGAGGGTTTTGTGAGGCATGTTCCGTTCAGATGGGGAGAAAGAAAATGTCTCCGTGCATACTCAGCAGTCTATGTATCAGCTGGCTCCCTTGCCCACATTCCTAGCCCACAGCACCTATCTGGCCAGGTGCTCACTGCTGACAGTTGGGTTGACAGTTTGCCAGAGGGCTGAGGTGTTGCTCGCTCAGACCCAGGTTGTCAGGCTCTCCTGGCTTGGTGACTGTTGGCTCCTGCAGAAGGTATAAAGCATTCTCCTTGCTGCCAGCCTAACTCATTTTATAAGGCCTTCATAATCTTGATAACAGTGTCCTAATATAGGCATTATAGGAAAGTAAAATTGCAGACTAATCTGATTAATCAATACAAATTCAAAAATCTGAAATAAGTATTAGAAAGCCTAATCTAGCAACACATAAAAAGAATACTAAATCAAGAACAATTATTTTTTTGACAGAAACATAAGGTTGGTTCAACATTCACAATCAACCAATGTAATTCATTGTATGAAAGAACAAAAGAGGCCGGCTGGGGTGGCTCACACTTGTAATCCCATCACTTTGGGAGGCCAAGGTGGGTGGATCACATGAGGTCAGGAGTTCAAGACCAGCCTGGCCAACATGGTGAAACCCTGTCTCTACTAAAAATACAAAATAATTAGCTGGACATGGCTAATTACATTGGGCGCCTGTAATCCCAGCTAGTTGGGGGGCTGAGGCAGGAGAATCGCCTAAACCCAGGAGGTGGAGGTTGCAGTGGGCTGAGATTGCACCATTGCACTCCAGCCTGGGCAACAAGAGAGAAACTCCATCTCAAAAAAAAAAAAAAAAAAAAAAAAAAAGAAAGAAAGAATAAAGGAGAAAAGTCATAAGATAATCTCCATAGATGCAGGAAACACACGTAATAAAAATCAACATCTGTTTGTAATAATAAAGTCTTAGCAAGTTGGAAATAAAAGGAAACTCCTTAATCTGCTAGAGTACTCGCAAATAATTGTTACACTCCATGGTGAAATACAAGATGAGTGTATCTACTATCACCATTTTCTATTGGACATTTTTACTGAAGAGCCTGGCTAGCCATTGCAATTAAAACAAAACAAATTGCTTAAAAAAGGAGAAATAAAAATATAACTCTTATTATTCATAGAAAGTCCAAAATAACTATAGATAAATTATTAAAGTGGGCAATTGAATATATTGAGATTGTCAAGTACAAGATCAATACACAAAATTAATTATATATTGTACATACCAGTAATAAATAATTAGAAAATAAAAATATTCAGTTTTCAAAAACACCAACTATCTGGAAATATAGCTAAGAAAAATTTGTGATCTCTCTTCTCAGTTAAGTAAAATTGTTAAAAGGAATTAAAGAAGGTCTAAATAAATGTTTGTTGGAGTTATTTGTGGACACTCTACCAGATTAAATAGTTTCTATTTTCTGTTTGCTAACATTTTAAAATTGTAAATGGATGTTAGTTTTTATTAAATGCATTTCCTGCATCTATAGAGATAAGCTTATGCCTTTTTTCCTTTGTCAGAGGATATATTATATTCCTGGACTGAAAGACTCAACATTGTATAGATGTAATCCCTAGTGATATGCTAAGTTTGTGTTGTGTTTGTGTATGTGTAGAAACTGATTTTTAGAAGTATATGGAAATCAAAGGTCTAAGAATAGGCAAGACAATCTTCAACAAGAACAAAGTAGGAAGATTAGTTCTACCAGATATCAAGGCTTATTATATAGCTACAGTACTAATGAAGTATGATATGGGTACCATGATAGATATACATCACTAAAACAGAATAGAACATCCAGGAAATACAGAAATGTGGTTATTTGATTTTACAATAAATGTAGTACTACAGAGCACTAAAAAAAAGATGATCTTTTCAATAACTGGTGGTGTTTTTCATATGAATAAAATGCTGATGCTTACCTCACCCCATATGTAAAAATGATAGGTGGATTAAAAGTCTCAAATAGGCCGGGCGCGGTGGCTCAAGCCTGTAATCCCAGCACTTTGGGAGGCCGAGGCGGGTGGATCACGAGGTCAACAGATCGAGACCATCCTGGTCAACACGGTGAAACCCCGTCTCTACTAAAAATACAAAACATTAGCTGGGCATGGTGGCGTGTGCCTGTAATCCCAGCTACTCAGGAAGCTGAGGCAGGAGAATTGCCTGAACCCAGGAGGCGGAGGTTGCGGTGAGCCAAGATCGCCCCATTGCACTCCAGCCTGGGTAACAAGAGCGAAACTCCGTCCCCCCCCCCCAAAAAAAAAAAAGTCTCAAATAGGGAAGATAAGTACTAGAAGTCAATCTAAGGAGAATGTATTCATGACCTTTGAGTAAGTATTATCTGACTTACCTTATAGGCAAATTGAAAAGAATAAGTGGTTCAGATTCTCTGTCTTCTTTATTTTTTTATTCTCTCTTGTTATCCATTAGATAGAAGGATTTTTTTTTTTGTCTGTTGGAAAGTTGTATACATTCGTCCTTTGTATTGCACAGATGACTGGTTCTAGGACCCTCTATGTATACTGAGATCTGAGCATACTCAAATCCCACAAGTCAGCCCTGCAGAACCTATGTATTTGGAAAGTCAACCCTCTATATACACGGGTTTCACATCCCATGAATGCTGTATTTTTGATCTATGTTTGGTTGAAAAAAATCCTTGTATAATTGGACCTGCACAGTTTAAACCTGTCATTCAACGGTAAGCAGTATCCTATGTTTGTACTTGTTGCCTTCTGCAGATTCATGTTTGTTTTTCTCTGACTCCTTAAACTTATCGATATTTATATACTACTTAAATTTTATATGTATATATATTTATATACTTATTTAACAAGAGAAGCACATTCACATGTGCTCCTGCACTTTTTGTCTTCCTGTTCTATCATACTGATATAGTCTAGCATTTCATTTCTAGTTTACTACAGATGTACTTTTTCTTTTCTTTAGTCCTTTAAAATTCTATGGACAATGATACATCTTAGCAAGAAATTTGGTACTTCATTTCTCCCCACTTCTCTTGTACTTCTGAATGTTTTCCCTTATCCTTATATGGAATTTTGGTAGGAAAACTTTTGAAGCTTGTGTGCCCAAAGTATTTTATTATGTTCTCAGATTTGAATGACAGTTTCACTGCTTAGGAAAATCTAGTTTTGAATATGTCTTTTTTCAATACTTTCAAAATCTTTCCCTACTGATTTATTAGACACAGAATTAGAGCTGAGATGTGTAATTAACAATTTTTTTCTTGTTTTCTATCAGTAATCTGCTCTGTTTTTCTAGAAGCTTTTAGGATTTTGCTTTGTCTTTGAGAGTTTTCATCTCTAGACAGAGGTGTGCTTTTCTTTACATCTTCTGTTTAGCATTTTAGAGCCTTCTTAATTTTCAGGGATTTATTTCCAGGAAATTTATCTCCATTATTTCTTCAAATATTTTCTTGTCTTTCTTTTATGTTGTCTTTTTTTTTCCCCTGGTAATCCAGTTATTCAATGTAGGCAGTTATTTCTCTTCCCACATCTCTAAAATGCTCTTTTATGTTACCTGTCTCTATATTCTTTCCTCCTGCCTCCTGGGAGAGTTGCTCAATTTATAAGTTACAAATTCATTCAGCAATTGTGCCTCTGTGCTCCAGTGTCCCTGGAGGCACAAGATACTCTGTCTGATAGTGTGTTTGATAATGTCTATTGGGAAAGAGTGAAGTCAAAGGAGGAGGATGAAGTACAGGGCAGAGAGCCTGGGCACAATAGAACCACTACTTTACACTCCTGTTTGCTCGTCTCTTATCTAGTACCTTTTTGTACCAGAGTTTCACTTTTAAACCCTTGTCGGGGACACAGGTCTTGGAGAAAGCAACTTCTCTTAGCGGTATTTCATAACCTTGGGTGATCGGAAAGGCTGTGATTTTCTTCCCTCTCCCAGGTCACCATACTTCCCAAAGAGCATTCCTTTAAATATACTCCAATAAAAAAAAATAAATAACTACATCAAATGAAACAGAAAACAAATGAAAAGGTACCATACCACTTAAAACATTCAAGATAAAACAAAAATTTCAACGCACACACATACACACACACACACACCCTGGAGTTTTTCAAACCAGTTGTAATGTGATAAATCTTTTACCATAGGTTGAATGAGCATAGGTTTGTGCCTGAAGCAGAAAAGAAATTATTCAAGATCAGTATGTCCTTCAGTATATATTTTTCTAGTCATGTTTCTAAGGTTTGTAGCAGAATAATTTGCAGCACTGGGTATGTCTTTAAGTGACTGGGCTTGATCAAATGGGCAAATTTTGCTATTTAGTGGAATGCAGTTATATCCTGAAACTGGTTAGTCTAGTACTTTCTATCCCCACTTCTTGCTTCCCCATGAGATAAAAACAGAACAAAACTCCCAAACACACACACACACACGCACACGCACACACACACTCAAACATACACATAATCTCCAAACTTTAGGACTACTATCTGCATAATAGGCATTTAGGACTTTTACTGAAGTCGTTTTCAATTTCAGTTGGCTTTATCTGCTTCTGAAGATCATCCAGATATTAAATAAGCAGCCACTAGCTTTCTATGAAAATAGCATGATACTTACTAAATAGGCTTAAAAGCCACAAAAGCCAACCAAATCAAACCACAACAATAGTGGCAACAACAGTAAAAACACCAAACACCAATGCTTAAAGTTCTAAGAACGGAATATGTAATGGCATGTCTGAGAACACCTGGAGAGATCTCTTCTTCAAGGGTTGGACAACAAGCACAGGTCCCTGAAGCCTGTGGCCCAAGGTTGTGGGTAGCAATTTGGAGTCTTGGAAGTGTGCATGATTTCTACTCCTTGTAAGGAAGAGATTTGCCATCGAGTGGGGAAGACACTTGCCCTTATTGTATAATCTGTCCTAGTAGCCCTGAGTGATTCTTCTGTGTGATGCTCTAGAACTATGATTTGACCTGCCCTCCTACTGGCCCAGCGAGGGATCCCTAGAGGGTGGACTGCCTGGCACATGGGGAGGCAGCATGGCAGAGTGGATAGAGTCATTATTTGACTGCCTCTCAGAAATTTTTAAGTGTCATCGCTCTCAGGTAAATTACTAAAATGTGACTTTGTGAAAGTCGGATAATCTCTCTGAGCAGGAATTGGCAAGCTTTCTCTGTAAACAGCCAGATCGTAAATACACGCAGCTTTTTGGGCTATGTGGTCTCTGCACAACTACTCAAGTCTGGCATCATAGCAAAAGCAGGCATAGACAAAATGTAAATAAATGGATGCAGCTGTGTTCTAGTAAAACTTTATTTACAAAACAGGTGTGGGGCCGAATTTGGCCATGGACCATAGTTTGCCTACTTTCCTCTTAGAACCTTGGAGACCTTATGGGTAAAATGGGTAGGTGGATAATGTGTCTGCCTAATGTGTTAGGATCTAGTTAGAAAATAAAGATGAACATTTTATTTTAAAACAAACTATATGCGGAAGTGATTATATGTGGGAGTTGATCTTCAGATGGAACTCCAATGTCTTGGGAGATTATGTGGCCTTCAAAACATTGGGCATCCAATTTGCATCCAATTTTCTGGTTGAAAGTAAAAATCTTCACATGGATTTTTCTGGCTATCCAAGTTGCAATGGGAAGGGATTTGTGTGAGTGAGCTGTCATAGAGTATGAAAGTTTCAGGTTAAACTTCCCCAGAAACACATGAGACATAGGAGTGGTGAGAACCGGGAAGAAGGAAGGAGGAAGGCTGTTTGGCCATAGATACCTAGACTGTGCTAACCTGCCTCTTGTGATTTTGTACTTGGCTTGGGAAATCTCCTTGAGTTACTCTGATCTAAGATGTATATGGTTGCCTTTGGTTAGCTCCTAGGGAGGAAAGCTTAGCTAAGAATTAGTCACTCAGGAAGGCAGAGAGAAGGGGAAACTCCCAGGAGGCCTTATCTGGTAGGTGATGGAACTTCCAGGAAGGGACGCTTGTGATGCAAAAACACTGTGAGTTAGGGTGTTTGTGGTGCATGTGACTGTGCACTCACATTAGCTCCTATCCAAAGTAAAGGAACTATCAGCCTTTATTGTCTGCTTGGCCGGTCTTTTGTTGATTTATCTAATTTAAATTAGACATCTTTTTTTTTTCTTGGATGGCTGGTCAGCTTTCTTCTTTGGAAGTAGTCAATAACAGTGCATGGACAGAGGGGCACAAGCAGTGTGCCCAGCCTTTTTATACAACCCACAACCTAGTTTTAGCAAGAGAGATCAGAAAGCTGCCTTTGCATCCCTGTGCTTCACATAGGCCCAGATACTAGCCATGGCTGACACTTTTATATCCTTAAATGCCTCACTCAGAGCACAGCAAATTGCTCCAACCCCAAAATGCAGGAACAGGGACTTTGGAGATTTGTTTAGGGGATGTGAGACCATTTCTTTCTCTTTTTCCATCACTTCAAAAGCCCACAACTTAACATATGATGGGCAGAGAACTTTCATTTATAGACCAGTTAAAAGATACATCTCATTGGTCCTGAGAGTGAGTGTGAAAAATCTGTGTGGTTCTGAATAAGGAGGACATGACCGGCATGTGTGTGACGTCTATAGAACCCACAGGTTCATCCGGACAGGCATGAGCACTGCTGAAGAAAATCACATTTTTTATTTGACTTAGAAATATTCTCCACTCTTAATAATAGCATGGTTCAGAGAGTTCTAATTTTCTCTTGTTATCAAAAAGAAACAATTAACCAAACAAACAAAAAAGTTGTACTTCTCAAATAACAGCCCAGAGTTAGATGAATGGACAAGGACGGGTGGGCAGTTCTATTCCATGTGATCATTCAGGTTTCTTCTGTGCTGTTTTCCATCCTTACCATTCTGTGGTTGTTTTCCTCATCTGCTTGGTGAGTGTTCTTCTGTGTGTGTATGCGCATGTATACAACGCTGTAAGAATATGCATTTATCCCATGAGACTCTATAAAGCTGTGTTAATTTTATCATTTACTCATTTATTTATTTATTTATTTATTTATTTATTTATAGAGATGCAGTTTTACTCTGTTGCCCAGGCTGGAGTGCAGTGGTGCAATTATAGCTCACTGCAGCCTTGACCTCCTGGTCTCAAGTAATCATCTTGCCTTGGCCTCCCAAGGAGCTGAGACTACAGGCAGGTACTGCTGTGCCCAGCCCCATGTTAATTTTAAATGAAAAAATGTACAGCCAACAAAGATTCTTTCCTGATATATTTTTTTCTAGCAGCAAAGTTGCTCACCTCTGATTTTCACTGTCCTTTTTTAAGGAGTGAATCTTTTGCAGGCCCATTCTTACGGAGTCCTCATTTCTTCACAGTGAGCCACAAAGCTGGTGTTAGGGAAGCTGGAGTTCTAAGCGGCTCAGTAATAAGCTCAAAGTAAGGGGAGGGAGCTGGAAGCCGCTATACATAACGAGAAAACCAAATGGGAGGAAGGAACAGTGACAACAGATAGCGTTGTCTTGTGTAAATTAGGTTTGTCCAAAATCAACAGAAGCTTGAATAAACTCAAAGTGAAATACCATCTTCAGACTCAGGTTACCTTCAAAAGCAATTGAAAAAACTAAAAAGTAACCTAAACCACTTTTAAATCAGGAATGTTCTTTCCAGGTAATGTCACCAGCAAAAGTAAAATCCAAAGTGGTTCTCTTTTTATTTATTTGTGTATTTTTATTATCAAATGATAATTGTGAATACTTACGGGGTGCAGTATTTTTCATGGTATTGGTAGGCTTTGTTTCATGGGTAGGTTTGCCCGCCACCCCTGTTCTTGGGTGACTTGGCTAGAGAAACGACCCATAGTATTTTGCTGTTTCTCTGGCAGACCCTAAGGGCTCTCTGCTTCTCACATCTTTGTGTAAACATCACACTTTAAAATTGACGGCCCTTGGGTTTCACTTCACAGTCAGGAGGTACAGCTCCGTCAGATTTTAAGTGAAAGGGTATAGTTTGTTTAAGCCTTTTTTCAGGATAAGTTGGAAGGAGAGATGGTCTCTAGGTGCTCAGAATGGCTTATTTTTCTTTTGATAAGCTCTGAGAAGCACTTTCATTGGTTGACATATTTCCTGGCCCTTCCCCCCACCAAATTAGGTCTAGAGGTAGCAAGGCATAAGGGAAGAAGTGTGGTCTTTAGAATCAGACAAACTTGGGTTCTAATCTCAGCAATGGCACCCCAGCTATTTAATCATGGGAGACAACTAATTGTCCGTAAGTAATCATTTCCCCTTCCTTCTTTTGAAAATAGAGGAGTGGGACACTTGACTATCCGTGCTGAGACCATGTTTTCCACCCCTTGAATCTAATGTTGACAAGTCGCTGAGTTCTCTGAAATGAAATATGTGGGATGCGTTATATGAAATATCAGTATCACCTCCTTAAAGAAAATTGCTAACCTTTCCCCACTGATCTTTACTTGGTCTTATGGGTGGGAACCCTGATGTGACACCGGGGAGCTAGCTTCCACCAAGTGGATAAGGACTGAAATGTACAGGATGATGGAGCAACATGGAAGGAGCCTGGGTCCCTGAATGATCACATGAAACAGAGCTATTCACTGTCCTAGCCCACCTGCCTATCTCTATACTATTAAGAGACAATTGAATTATGTTATTTTTAAGTCGCAGTATTGTTTGGTCACTTTGTTATAGAAGTGTAGTTTGTGTTCTAATTGAAAAGTTGACTTTTAGAAAATTACTTAACCTTTTGCCCCTAAGTTTTCTCATCTGCAAAATGAAGAAAATATATTGTTCATCTTCTTGGTAAGCTTATTGTGAGGATTACACCAAGAAATGAATATTAGTGTATTTATTAAGTGTTCTATGTCTGCCTAGTACTACTATTATTTATGCGTGTATGTAAGTCTACCAGTGAAGTTTAGATTGTCAAGATAGACAAAATGAAGGCCTATAACATATTTTAATTCTCTGTGTGACGGCTAAGGTGACCAGCCGTCCTGGTTTTCCATGGACTGAAGAAGTTTCTGGGAGGTGGGAACTTTACATTTTAAAATGGACACAATTCCAGAAAAATTGGGTTAAGTTTCTCACCCTAATCGGAGGCCCAGGTTGTGAGACTTTTAGTGTTAAAATCAAGACTGTCCCAGGAAAACTGTAGAGAGCGGGTCATTCTAGTCATAACACAGCAACTGGAGAAGTTCTTTGAAATAAATGATAATTCTGAATTTGAAGTAACATGCATCAAAACTCTCTAAATCTGGTAAAAATTTAATTCTCTGATGCCAACCCTACAATCGCTATAATTTCTTTCTCTTTGAAACATTTATTCGTGTTGTTGTAAGAAATGCTTGTTACATACCTCTGCCATTGCTAACTAGCTCATTGCTCCTGTGAAGAAGCAGGTGCTGTTCTTTTGCAGTCAGGGAATGTCGGCTATCGACATAAGCAAATGATGGCATAGTCAATGGATCTCTTTGTCTCTTTAGGACAAAATCTAGTTGACTACTGGTTGATCTCATTGCTGTTCTACACATTGGGAAGATGATTGAAATACTGGATTGCTTTGCTGGGGCAGATTCGATTCACTTATTATAAACATAGATTTGTTCAAAGAGAAGAAGCCAAACTATAGCTTACTTATCCTTGAGTACTAACATTACTGAGCCGCCACTGTGCATTGCTGATGGTACATCTGAAATTGGATTTTGAATGTATCTAGCAAACTGACATGGTGGGTTTTGACTTGGTGAGGACTTAGAGGGTAAAATTTAGATGAGTTTTTCTTGATACGACTTTCTTCATATTTTGCCCATATTCTCTTCTTCTATGAGGGGAATTACAATTATATTCTAGGTCAGGTCTGAGCTCATGCCTCCAAATATGACTCGATGTTTCCAGTAATGACCTGAATATTAAGCATGTGCATCTTACATTCTGGAAGGAGAGTGCACTGGTACAGTGAGGTAGGCCAGGACCACGCATCCTCTGAAATTGCTATTCATCTTTTATTTTGGAACTTTTTTTGTTAGTCTTTCTAATTTTCATAATAACTTGATAGTGAGATTTTACAGGATTTCCTGGCATTATCTCTAGAAGTACCTGGAAGAAATCTTCATTGTAAGTGAAATCATATGTTAACAATAACGCTCTGGGACTCGGTAACAAAGAACACTATAAAATAAACACCAATTGCAAAGCCAGTGTCACTGTAGGTCAGTGATGGTCACTATGTTGATGTCATTGAACTGGTTAGCTATAAGGGTATCCTCCACCTCTCAATTTCCCCAAACTTTATGATGGACCAAAAAGAGTGGTATTTCTCAAACATAAGAAAGCTATGCTTTGCCAAGGATATATGTGTTGTAGGTAGGCAGGCAGTCCAATTTGATTGGGAAAAGGAGTAATCTAGCTTCACAGACAAGATTGCATTTTCATGGCTAAAATGTATCTCTTTCTTATCAAACAGATATTTTGGCTATCTTTGCCAAAAAATCAACCTGATGAAGTGTTGCATATTTTTTCAATGTTTTTCTCTTGTGTCATATTGTTATGGCTTTAGTTTGTACAGTATTTATGTGAGGTAAAGTACAGGTCCATAAGCTAACTTTTTTCATCAACAATAAGGTGACTATTAATAGCTGGAAAAAGAGAACATATGTTCTTATAAACTTGCTTTCTTCCTATTCAATATCAAAAAAAAGCTCTTACTATAGTAATGGAGCCTTAAACAACACATACAAGATTTATAAAGATTCTTATATGGCTAGAGGCTTATTTTTCTCTTATACTTTGTGGCTTAGGACATTTCTGTAATTTTTCTTGTTTCAGAATATTTGAAGTTTCTAGTTGAAATCAATAGCCTTATTTTTTGAAGTCTGATAATTTTATAAACTTATTGAAAAAAGGAGGTAACAAGCTACAGAGTTGCATAGATTGTCTTTGAGAATTTAAAAGAAAAAAAATAATTGTTTCTTTTTAAATTCTTTGCAAACATTTATTAACTAGATATCTTACCAGCATTATTTTCTCTTGGGCTTTTGTTTTCTTATCTCATATATAAAACAGAGATATAAAATTGCAAAGGTTTTTTGTGGGAATTAAGTATGTAATGTTTGTAAAGTTCTTGGCATGGTATCTGAGACATAGCAAGCACTTGATAAATGCTTTCTATTCTATTATTAATATCATTATTATCATTGTGCTGTCTAAAAACTGTGGGGGACATAAAGAATTGCCAACAAATAATTTGTACCTAGCTGGTAGGGTAGGGCTTATGCTTATGATGTTTCCTACCCTATGAGCCACATGTGGGCTGCATTTCTAGTTCTATGTATACTGCTAATATTGGGCTGGGAAAGTCAGATTTTAGCCTCGTTGGTAGTCCAGAGAATGGAGATTTGGAGAATAGGGGCAGAGATTGAGTACGCAGAAAGTATTCAGAGTATTTTGTAATCAGAATAAATAAATACAACAAATAAAATTTGGGCAGCAGTCCATGGGTGACACTAATAAAAAATGAACAGCCAAGTTGAGGTGTAAGACATAGGTTTGCTGAAAAATTTAACTGAGGTAGGTTTTTCTTTTTTGTGCTGTCTTGTTCTTTTCATAGATCTAGAGATTCCCTTCTTGGTCTTTGGCTCAGTCTTTCTGTGTCTACCGACAATAGTATACTGATGTAATTGAAAAGGCTTCATGGAGGAATGGGACTCTAACTGGGCCTTGAAAGATGAGAATAATTTAGACAATATAAAGAGGAAACAGAATTGCATCTCAGTTAGGAGGAAGTGAATACTAAATGCAGGAGGGAGGAGCATGTGCCTGGGGCCCAATAAGAAGATTATATAAGGGTGTCTGGGATTTATGTAAGAAAGTAATGTGATAGGTGAGCTGGAGCCATATTATAATCAGTTTAAACAATTAAGTTTGTATTTTATCATTTAGGCAGAAGAAAATATTATGTGTAAAAATGGAATTCCCTCCCTCCCTCCCTCCCTCCTTTCCTTCCTTCCTTCCTTCTCGCCATTCCTTCCTCTCTGCCTCCCTTCCTCCCTTTTTTCCTTCCTGTCTTCCTGTCTCTCTCCTTTCTCTTTTAGTTGATGCCTTTTACTGCTGTGTACAATTACTTGCATTCTGGTTTGTCGAAATAGTAGGTCAGAAAACATTTGCCACAATAATATCAGTCAAAGTGGCTGGCCATTAAAAACTCTAGCACCACATTCATCTGAAGGGCACTTCCAATGAAGGTGACTAATTTTTGTCATTCTCATTCAATGTACAGTATTTCAAGATAGCCAGTGTCACTCTCTTTCTCTTATGCTTCTTCTTCTTGAGACTGGTATAAAACTTCCTTAGTACCACCACAAAACTGTAACATAAGGTAGAGGGTGAACCCTTTTTGAATTTTGTGGTCAGATGGGAGATGTCCATCTTGTAGTTGTTTGCCAGTGAAAATCAGTTTTTCCTAGTCAGGGAGCATTTCTTCCTTATCCTGAATCTTGGCCTACTCTATCCAAGAGTTCAGCCTCCAAAGAGTTCAGTCTTCTCTGTGAGGGTTTTAATAAATCTGCATTTTTGGTGTCAGTTCCATCACAGTAGGTGGCTAGGAAAATTGAAGATTGAAGTTTCAAGAATAACTTGTCCCAAGTCATTATCATTGCTAAGTAGAAAGGGATTGGATCGCAGATGAATGTGCCTCTAAAGCCTATACTTCTCCCCACCACCTGTGCTGCCATTGGGAATCTTTTAGGTTGATATAAGTTATACATGAGCTCCATTACTCTGGAGGAGAAAGAGTCAGGAAAGATCTCTTAGGAAACCAGTGTGATAAGCCAGATGGGAAATGTCACATTTATAAAACTTCCTGACAAATATCACCATGACAGCTGTGTGAACAAGAGTTACTAATCTTCATTTTAGAGTTGAAAAAGAATATATAGTTGATTCTCATTATTCTTGGTAGTTATGTTCTTTAAAGTTACCACAAGAACTAAAATAGTGAATATTGAATTAATGGGAAATATGTGAGTCTCAGGACATCAGCTGATTGATACATAACCTTGGCTTTATGTGTATTAAAATTCTGTTTAGAGATATCTATTTATTATTAATATATATTGTTGATTCATTAACATTGAACTCATAGCCATCAGCACTATGTCCCAGGTCTAAATGAAGTGTATGCAATACCTGAATTTTCTTTGTAATGGACATCAGAGCCCGTGTGTGCTTAGGAACACTAAATAGCACTTCAGTGCCTGTGAGAGCTGAATAAGAAGACCATGTCTTCTTATTTGACCTTCACTGAGAATGTGCACATTGGATCACTGAAATTTTTTGCTATTCAGTGACTAAGAAATCACCATGAATATTAATTTTGAGGTTACAAATTAATTGTATCAAGTACGTGAATTAGCAAATACAGAATCCACTAATGATGAAGATCAACTGCGTAACATTTATTAGGCACTTACTGTGAGCCAGGTACTGGGCTAAGAAACTGATCTCAGATAAACCTCCTAGGAAGCTCATTTTACAGATAAGCTGTGGAATAATTGGACTTGTCCAGTGGCACATTGCTGGTAAGTGCCAGATCCGTGATTCTGTACCCACACCTGTGGTTCTAGAATATGCTTGTAAGCATCATGTTGTATGGAAGAAATGGAGACTAGGAGGTTAAGTTATTCAAAGTTTCTCAACCAGAAAATGGCAGATCACAGACTTGAATTCTTCCTTTCACTCAAATTTATATCCATCCCAGACAGACCATCTCACAGGATGGAGTGGGGTGAATGGAAAGAAAAGACGGATTGTGAATATCAGATCAAAGGGCTTAGGTTAGTGTTTTGACCATGGAACTGAGATATAATCTAACAGTTTTGCAGTTCTTCTTCTGAGCTTTGCTTTGACAAGACTCTAATATACCAATAAAGATAAAAAAATCCATCTTGTGTTTTTTAGATTCAAAATACATATAATTAGAGATGATGTCACAAGAAATAGTAAAGTATAATTAAGGATCATCTTTGAAAAGTTTTCTTGAAGGAGAAAGAGATTCTATTGTGTCTCTTGTTTTTGACTCTAAAACAAAAGGTCAGAGATCCTAGAAGGATTAAATGAATTGGATGATAGAAAATTCTCCGGATTTGCTTCTTTAACTTGTGAAAAATGTAAGGGAAATAATAACCTCTCTTGTTGGACTAGGGGAAATACACTCATTTCTTATGGGAGATTAAATTTTGCAAACATTTTGGAGAATGATTTTGCACTAGACAACAAATGTACATACTAAGAAATATGTATAGCCCAAGGATCATCAAGGTTATGTGCTAGTACTTGGTTCTCAGACGTTTCCTTGAAACTAAATATATTAATGAAATGTTAAAAACAACCACAAAGCCTAACAATAGAAGACTGTTTAAATATGTTGTCACTGTATAATAAAATGCTATGCACATGGTATAATAACAAATGTAAAGTCTTTCTGAATTTGCTGAACATGTATTATCTTATTTAATCTTACAACAATGTTTGAGAAAGTTTTAATAATATGAAAATAAATTCATGATATTTTTAAGAGAAATAAGTTGTAAAACAAATATATAAACTGCTATTTTAATATAAAATGAATGTCTTTAGAAAACACTAAAAGGATAAGAAGTAAAATATTTAGAAGGCAGTTTTCTCTGAAAAGTATGAATATACATGAATTTTAGTTCTTTCTTTTGCTAATATAATGGCTAAGAAATAAAATATTCTTGTACCTTTTTCTTGAAAATCTGGTCTTAAAAACAAATTTTTGTGTTTTAATCGAAACAAATAGTCTTTTTACATTTATTGTAATTACTGATAAATTTGAATTTATATCTAGCATTTTATTTTGTGCTATTAATCTGAGCTTTATGTTGGTTTTCTTATTTTTTTGAGTTGATTTTTCATTTTATCTTTTTCTTTGCTACATTACATTTCTAATCTCTTAGTGATTACTTCTGTAATTAGTACAAACACATAATTTATCAAAGTCTGCAATCAATCAGTATCTTCTTTTCAAACAAAATATTAACCCAATTCTCTCTACTCTTGCATTATATACTATTGTTCTGTTTATTTTTGTTTCATTCTGTTCTGTTTATTTTTGTTTATTCTTAACCTCACAATGATTTTATCATTTTTATTTAATTTAGTTTATGTCTGTTTAATTTTACCCATATATTCATCATTTTTTTAGTTCTTTATTCTTCCTGTATCTCTAACTTGCCATCTGGAATCATTTTCTTTCTGCTTGAAATCCTTTAGAATTTCTTTCTTCTGGTGTCAAGCTCTCTTAGTAGTTTGTTTGTCTGAAAATGTATTTATTTCACCTTTATTCTTGAAGGATATTTTGCTTGGTATGGAATTTGAGGCTAGAAATTGTTTTCTTTCAGTGCATTGAAGACATACTGTTTTTTTCCTGGCTTCCATTGTAGCTTTTGGTCTAACAACTACCCCCTTTACTATAATCTGTTTCTTTTCTCTGATTACTTTTTCTCTTAGATGTGGGTGTTCCTCAGTATGTAATTATGGTTTCCTTTTTAGTTTTCTTGCTTGGAATTTATTGGCCTTGAAGGATGAACTAAAAATAAACCTTTCTCCCAACCCACTCCGATTCTCATAATCAGGACTGGAAGGAAAATGCTCAGCTGTTGAGAGGAGTAAGACAAATAGTAGTTTTTGAGATATGAAAAACATGAGGGAGACGTAACCACAAGCTCCCCTCATATATTTAGCTTGAAGACGAACTACTCCAATGGTCTGATAAAATCTTAACAATGTAGCTTAAAGTGGTCCCAGACTAATAGATTCCTCTCCCCCATCCCCAAATGCAAACCCCTGCTGGAGGAAACTACTTTCACCCCATTCAGGAAAATAAGAAATTTACTGCCATGATTCATTAAACATTTAGAGAAAAAAGATGTTATGAATGAGCATCAACAGAAACAACATATAATAGAAATGGATCCACAAAGACTCCAGATACTGACATTTTTAGGCATAAAATATGAGTGTTTATAATATTTAAATAAATAAAATTTAAACAATTTGTAAAGGATGGTAAACCAAAAAGAACAGTTAATCAAGTTGGATTTAATCTGAAAAATGAATTATTTGACAAAAACTCTATTAATGTATTTAACAGCAGATTTGACTACTTTCTTCAAAGCACAGCTGTGTCCAGTATATCTACTTGGATTCTTACTGCACGGGGGTGGTGGTGGTAGTAATGTTTGAGCTTACTTCTGTTAATGTCCTCTCAGTAAAACTCAACTAGTTGGATATTACTTGGTGGAGTAACGCATCATCATTTTACCTTCTTTCTGATACGATTCAAGAAAAGTTTGAGAGTTCTATATGGGCACAGCACTGTGCTATGTTCTTTAAGGGGATGCAAAATGAATATACATGGTTTATGCTTTCCAGAACTCTCCAAATGATGGAGGAGTAAGAAAAACACACAAAAAGCTCATATACAAAATAGACTATACATTATTATATAAGAATCAATAGCATGCAGGTATACAACATGGGAGTTTGAGAGAGATATAAATTCTGAAGGCAGCATAATTAATGAAAATTGTTTTCAGAATAATTTTATTCAGGATAAGTGCTGTAACTTTTTTCAAAAGAAATTTCCTGAAACATCAATTTGGATGGAAACTGAGATCTCAGGTCTCTTGAATGAATTGCCCTACTTAGGACAAAGGAAGAAATTTGTCATTGGTGGTGGTGGGGGAGAGGTAGAGAGAAGGAGAGGCAGGGAGAGAGCTGGGGAGAGTGAGAGAGAGCAAAGAATAGGGGAGAGAGAGGAAAGAAGGGGGAGTTTGACAGGGAGCCAGGGGAGGATGCAAGGTTGCATGCTTTTCAGTGTAATTCCTCCCTTTGAAGTACTAAATCTTCAACCATGCCTACAAAGATTGTGAAACACTTAATGTAAATCCTTTTTCCAACACTAAGTTGTGTGTTCTGGCCCTAGTAAGGCAGAATGAAGATAGTTTGATGCAGGGTACTGGCGACAGAGTGAGACAGGAGGTTGTGTCTCAGGAACGTAAGGATATGAAGGGGGCAGCGTCATGCTAGACTGGGTTAAGGAACTGGAAACTGGCCAAGTTTAACTACATTTCAGAGGACAAAGAGACTCCAGATGCCATCTGGATGCTTTTGGGAGAGATGGAATTTGAGCTGGGACCCTGAAATATGGGTTGCACTTTAGGTGCTGGAGAAGAGAAGGATATTGCAGGCAGAGGAATGAGCATGAGCACAGGCACAGAGAGAGGAGGGTACTGGGAGCTGTTACCAGGCACCAGTCATGGAGCCTGCCTACTATGTCCCACACGTCAGGTTAGGGGAAAAGCACAGACTGAGTCCCAACTTGAAATGGGTCAGTCATGACAGAATCTAGGGTCCTAGGTCCGAGGCAGCCAGCTGAATGTGTGGCTGGTTCTCATCTTTCCACTGCATTTGGAACCTGGGTTGGTATGACCACCCCTCCCTGTTAGGCTGTCCCACTGGGTTGCTTTCTGCCTCCTGCATACAATGTGGCGGCAGACTGAGTTTGGGGAATGAGGTGCCCACAGTGGTCAGTTGCACAATGGCGCGTCTCCTGGTTGTAATTAAGTTGCTGTTTGGTACATTTTTGCTTGGATATGGTTTTCTGGGGCGCCTCAGGAGATGTCAAACTCCATAACTGCATCCTGGGACCAAAATATTCATGCGCAAGTAAATGAAAGCAGACCTGTCACTGAGGTCTGCCCCCTGAAATATGGCTGCCCACATCTTTGAAAGTTACAAACCCCACTGTCTGTCATCCCCCATCGACTCTACGTTGTTGATGCTTGTCAGCTCATATGCAACCTGAATCGCCTGCCACTGGGGAAGAGGTGCAATAAAACCCACTATAGACTTGCAGTGCACTTGAACGTGATACTCCAGTTCAAAGAACGACGTTTTAAACAGACTAGAGTTTCTGACAAACATATAACTGATGACCATCAAATGCTTTTGATTAAAAAGAGCATGAATCTAAAGCCATAAAAAATGTTTTTTCCCCCCCTCAAGGCAAATAAGTTGCTTGCATCTTTGAGTGCTGTTTAGTGATCATACAACATTGGTTCACGGAATTGGAAATTTGTCCAATGCTATGTCACATTCTGTATTTGATTTGCAAACATAGTTTCTCCTTCACCAAGTGACCACTCAACTAAAATCAAAAGTTATCTGATTACAGGAAAATAACTTGATCATTCTGATTACTGTAAATATTTTGTAAGCTTGTTCCAACTAAGCACCCTCAGAAAATTTCCATGCTTTTGTCTTATTGTGTATATACAACTTGGGTTATATTCTCCCAGTTTTAGAAAGGACTGCAATTTGAGCAGATGGCTTTGAGGCCCTTCAAAATTACTTGCAATTTTTTTCCCACTGTATTAAAGAGTTGTAGGCTATTCCAATATGATCCCAGTCTAATATAATAAACTAGTAATGCATACTGTGTTTAGAAGTAAGTATGGAACAATTCCTTCATGCTAATTTCCTGCCTGTTTGTAACCATTAGGTCTTAAAATTCCCCATATATCTCTGTCAGGTAGATAAAAGACCCCGATTACTTAACTGCTGCTCAGACATTTCATACACCTGGTTTCAGATAAGGGTTGTAGAGTAGGAAGAGAGGAGGGTCTAAGGAAAAAAACAAGGAAAATGCTTCCGGCTTGCAACATCAAATTTTATTACATTAGGTCATAAACAACCCCAATTAGTAAAGCATGTTCACAGTCAAGGTTGCCTTTTGAAAGGCAGTTGTGTGTACATTTCCCTAGGAGCAGAAGGCAATTTTGTGGAATCGCTGCACCGTCCTTAGTTTTGGAGATTTATAAGGAGGGGTGGGACCGTGTTTACCAAGCTTGCTGCTTTCCTCACCAAATCAATTCCTTGTCAGGGTCCAACCAGACCTCTGGAGAGGGTTAAGTAAGAGTCCAGGGGGACTACTTGACATCTGCTCCACTTACAACTTTTCGATCTTCTTGTTTTTGGCTTTTGAAGGGCAAGCCCACCTTGAAGAGAGAGAGAGAGAGAGAGAGGGAGGGAGAGGGAGAGAGAGAGAGTGTGTGTGTGTGTGCTTGTGCACGCGTGTGTGTGTGTATGTGTCTGTGTGCATAAGACAGAGTGAGAGAGAGAGAGAGAGAGAGATGGGTGGCTTTGGCATGGCAGAGGGAGGGAAAACAATTCCTCAATGACAGGTCATATGAAGGCAACATAAAATTTTTAAGTTCAGTGGGATTACGTGCTATGAAATTACAATAACAGGAACAGGAGGGAGAACACCAGGGTCTCATGTGTGAAACCCTTTGTGAAAGGAATGTAAACCGTGTGGCTGTTTTGCTATCATTAACTAACACTTGAACATGGGTGTCAGTGAAAACCACATTTTGTACTTTACTCTGAGCCACGTTCCCTGGAGCCGACTGACACTGCTGGCATGAAGCGTTCTCTTTCTTTTGTGAAAACAAAACAAATGAAATCTTGCCAAGAAGAAGATGGGGGACACTCAGGGAGGTGGCAGATACTAACGCTACTGGCCCAGTAACCATCAGGTTTGCCATTTCTGTCCCAAACTCTGGCCCTCACCATCCTTGAGGGAGTGTGGGAAGGAAAAATGAGGGGTAGTGACAAGGAGTGGGGCCGGGGAGGAGAAATAGCTTAAGGCATCCAAAAGTCTGAAAGGTTCTGAAGTACCTTGAATAGGCGAGTAGTAGAGAAGGTGATGGGGAATCATTAGATGAGGTCAGTGCGGCAGCCATCTCAACCTTTGCCTCCCTGATTCTGCAAACTGGCCTCTTATTCACCCTCTTCTTGGTTCTGGGTGGATGAGGAGGGAAAGGCCTGGGAGTGATGAACGTGGCCTGGCTCAGGAGTTTTTAGTATTAATGTGCCACCTGTCTTGACTCTGAGGTTTTGTCCCTGATTATATCTTGTCCTTGATATATCTTAAAAAAATGACATAGCAGGACCTACAGAAAGCTATCAGGAAGGCCATGGTGTCCCTCACAATGTCCCTTCCACTTTTGATTGAAGACTGAAACCATGATTGGGTTTCTTTTTTGGATGTAGGCATTTTCTTGGTCTACTACACACATCGTATTCAGCTGTTCTCAGATATGTACAGAACTGGTTTACTGAGTCTTTCTAAGATAGCAACTCACCAAGTGTGGCCATGGGGAACAGGGATAGTGAAGTCCCCAGTTTGGCAGCAGGAAAGCTTAGGTGAGAAGGACAGGGTGACCCCACAAGGGGGTGTGCCCAGTGAAGACATGCAAGACCATATTTTGCTGGGCTCTGGTTGATGTGAGGGAGTCTGATAACTCCAACTGCACCCTAAGACTCCATACTTATGGAATGTCTGGTGTAAGTGACGACATTTGTGTCCTGGTTTAGAGATCGTGAAATGAACTTGTCTTTGGGCACAGATCTAACAAGTAGTCAAAGTAAGATTTCTGTAAACCTGGGAATAGGTATCCTAAATCCTAGTCCCTGTCTGAAGGGAGTTGGTGTCTAAGCAATTCCTCAATGTATGCTTAAGAGTTTAGGTGCCAGCAGAGAAGATGGCCTGGCTCGTTAATGACACTCCCATCTATACTTAGGGATGAAATATTTTGTTTCCCAGTGAATAATTTTTTGGGAGATGTTGTCACACGTAGCTGCTGTAGATGGAACTTGCCTAGCCTACCTCTTTTTGATCCAGCTGCCTTGGACATCTGTCCCCAAACCCTGGTTTCTGAGTGCAGCCATCTGGAAGGGGATTCAGGGCCAGGCCCTTGCTGCCCCTCATCTGCCTTTCATATCACCTGGAGTCTGCTCAGTGAGGTCTACTGTGAGGGCTTAAAACTAATCTCCCATAGTTTATCATCCCAAAACCATTTTCAGTGAGGAAGACCCTGGCTGACCAGCGGCTTAAACAAATGTCCCCTTCTGTGGCGTTCCTATGGCGAGACTCAAGTTCCACACGCATGATGTAAGTGAGAGCAGGGCAGGCGTTTTTCCCACACGTGGCTCAGAAATCATTTACAAAGCAAACAGAAAAGACAGCTCTGGGCAGGAGACTTTTCCTTTTGCTCTGGGCCAGACCTGCACTCCCAGGCCACTCCTAGAGGGCTTGTCTGATCTGAGCATGCAATTGAAAACAGGTGTCCACCCAGTGCCTATAAAATATATACTGGCAATGGGGGAGATCCTTGGAGATTCTTTCAACCGGTAGAAATATGGAGGCAATTCCCAAATCTAACTCTGCCTAGATCCTTCCAGACCTCCAGCCCCATCTCTCTTAGAAAAAAAAAAAAAAAAAAAAAAAAAAAAAAAAAAAAAAAAAAAAACCAAAAAAAAAAAAACTTGCAGGGAAACTGGGAGCATATGGTTCTACCACTGCGAAGAAAGAAATGTGAAAAAGATTACTGAGACTGTCAAAACATCAGACTAGGCCTTGCACGGCTGGAAAAGTGGCTCTTGTCTCCTGTCTTGCCCCTTCCTCCCCACCTGAGCAACCCAAGTGACCTTGGGCTGTATGAGCCAAGTGGTGACTGTGACTTGGATACCAGATTTATCCAATTTCTGTTTAGTAAACAAATCGAATGTACCGCTGCTCATGTTTGGGATAAATACCTGATTAGATGCTCTTAAAATATGATGACTATGGCCCATAAAGGAAAGGAATTTCAGCTGGGCAACGTCCAGCGGGGGTGCAAGGATTGGGTTTCCTCTTTATTTGTTGTCAGCAAGTGCTCCTGATCTTTCCTACCTTGCAAGTTCATTAAGCATATGCTTGAACGTGTGGATACTGACAACGCAGCTGTATTTCATTTGTAGATAATTGATGCAATAAATGTAATAACCAAACGAGATATGTTGACTCATGAGCTAATTTGGGTGTAGATGTTACAGCACTTGTGCAGCTGGAAATGTTTCCATCACACAATCTGCTTCAGATAAATGTTACTCGTTCCTGTCCTAAGACAAAAAAAAAACAAAAAAAACCATCCTGTTTATCTAAAAGTACATGTTCATAAGTCATAGTCAGTCTAAGCACAGCTTAAAAGAATACCAGTATAAGCGATTTACTATGCAGACAGGTGACATTAACTGCTGACACACTGGCGGTGCCCAATACAGGTGTTCAACCTAGTTTCCTTAAGCACTTTTTTTCTAGAAACCTGAGGAACCTGAGTTGGAAGGGTGTGGATCCATTGTTTTTCTTCTGCCTTTTTTTTTTTCTTACTGCAGTCACAGTTTCTTTCCATGGCCCATATATTTCCAGAGTCTCCTCATCTTTTATCTTCTCTGATATTATATTGGTGCAAAAGTAACCATGATTTTCAAAAACCATGATTACTTTTCCTGCAAGCTAGTATTTTAGCTAAAGCAATCTGAATAATTGTATGTGGGAGACAAAGTCCTGTGATTTTAAAACAAGGGATCTGGGAATGGACAGCCTTAATAGAAAAGAGTATGTAGTACATGGCAGACCCACACTTTGAGGCTCTTATATAAGTATCTCTTAATAACCTAGGCTAGAGTTAACAAATTATGGCCCACAGACCACATCTAGCCGCCCTGGCTGTTATTATTGTACAGTCCTTGAACTAAAAATAGATTTTACATTTTTAAATGGCTGCAAAAAATCAAAAGAAGAATAATGTTTTGGGATATAGAAAAATTATGTAAAATTCAAATTTCAGTGTTCATAAAGTTTTATCAGAATATAGCCACAGCCAGCCATGGTGGCTCATGTCTATAATCCCAGCACTTTGGGAGGCTGAGGCAGACAGATTGCTTGAGTCCAGGAGTTTGAGACCAGCCTGGGCAACATGATGAAACCGCATCTCTTACAAAAGTAGGAAAGTTAGCTGGGCCTCGTGGTGTGCACCTGTAGTCTCAGCTGCTTGTGAAGTTGAGGCTGGAAGAGGATTGCTTGAGCCAGGAGGTTGAGGCTGCCATGAGCCATGATCACACCACTGCACTCCAGCCTGCGTGACAGAGTGAGACCCTGTCTAAAAAAGAAAGAAAGAAAGAAAGAAAGAAAGAAAGAAAGAAAAAAACACAGCCACCCTTATTAGTTTACTATTTTCTATGACTGCTTTGGTGGGTAGTTCCAACATTTATCATCTAGCCCATTACAAAGAAGTTTGCCAACCTCTGGCCTAGACTAAAATACTACTGATTTCTGCAAGTGAAGAAAAGCTAGGTTTCATTGCAGTGTATTTTAAAATGAAATTTTCTTACTTCAATTAAGTAGATAAAGAGAGTAGGCTAACCACCCTTGTCTGCAGAGGCCCTTGTTAAAGGACTGGATAGGGCACATTTAACATTAGCATATCATGAGTCAGTAGTGGCCTCACCTTTTCTCCTTATGTTGACATAAGGTAGCACTGTTTGTGTTCAAACACTGTTTCTAATCTGTTTGAAAAGTTTGCCTTCCTAACTGGATAATCTATTTTATAATTTTATTTTTGTACTCAAACTGTTCAACAAATTGTTTTCTCAATAGATAGTCTTAAATGTCAGGTCGATTGAGGTATAATTTTGATACATTATGTGGGATTATAGAAGAGTTTTGACAAGTGTCCAGTCGTGTAACCACTACCACAGTCAAGATCTAAAATAGCTCTATTACCTCCCCACATTCCCTTGTATCTCTTTGGAGTCAGTCATCTTTCTACCTTCCACAGCCCCTGACTATGATGGATAAGTTTTCTGTTCCCAGAGTTTTACATTTTCCAGAACGTCACATACATGGGATCATATGGAATGTAATGGATATTTTAAAGGTATGTTTCAGTTCCCTCAACCTCAATTTAGATACCAATGAACTCTTAATTGATGAGTTTCAACTGTATTTGCAATAAATATTATATAATTAAGATTAAGTCTGTTTTCCTTGGTTATCTGGAAGAGGAATTAAAAGTTTGTTGTACAGATGCTAAATTTGTGGGACCAGATTTTGAAGTTAATCTGAAATGTTTTTACTTAAAAAAAAAAAAAAAGGAAAGAAAATATTATCAATTATACTGATTCTTTCTGGATGAATTTTTTGATTATAAAATCTTAGGCTTTTGATTTAATAGCCCCCAAATAATTTCTAAAATGGGTTTCTTGATGAGTGAAAAGAGAGAATAAATTATTTTTATATAGTCACAATCTGTCAATCTAAACCTTTCTCTCCTTAAATTTTATATATTATTTCTTAAAAGGCAAAAAATATGCAAAAGCATAAAATATCCACTGTGTTATTACTTGTTTCATCAAATATAGGAGTATTGTCTGAGAATGGGGATTGGAAAAGTCTTGTTCAGAATGTGAATAAACAAAAGGTTCATGAAAAGTTGACAGAATATACATGTGCTTGTACTAAAACAAGAAAACCTAAAATGTGTGTTTCCCGTGCATCTATATTGCAGTGATTTTCTACAGCACTGAATTTGTTCATTAGAAGTAGTTGTTAATATGTCGGTTTTCTTTCTAGACAATCCTACACCAGAGATGTTCTTACATGCTGGCAGTGCTGTGTTAGTGAGTACAAATGAAATTTAAAAAGTAATTCATTAGCCCTAATCTAGTTCCTCCTTTAGCCTCTTCTGCCCATCTCCTTGCATATTTAGTGTCTACTATGGGTAACACACTGTTTCCCCTTGGTGACCCTTAGAGTCTGGGATAGGGGAATTCCAAAGGACCCCTTCAGTGGAAGCCAAGCATGAGCTTAAGTAACACAGTGGATATTTAAGTACACCAAAGGTCTTGCTAGATCTTGTTAAGTTAGGTTTTCTCCAACATTTTTATGCTTTTGCATATTTTTCCCAGCTCCCAGAAGAGTGTGAAAAATAGAATCAATGTGTCTTAAGGATCTTTGTTAGTTGTAGGTTTCAGTCCAGGAACGCTAGAGTTTTGCTGTCTCTCTTTACACAAGTGGGCTTTGGATTAAAACTCAAGGTAGCAAGTTCAGAAATTGGTCTGAAGTTTTTCATTTTATTTCAAACTGAACTCATGTTACTCCTGTTGAAAATTGTACTGACAGGCCTATACATATAATTTATGAAATTTCCTATCAAGATGTTTAGCTGAATTAGAAACATTTGTGAACAAGCCCTTCTGCAGCCAGTTAAAAGGCATATTTCTGCTGGGAAAGGGAGGTGGGTGTGGAGTGCAGAGGCACAAAGGAGAACTCAAATACTTTTTATTTCAATGACGGTTTGATCAAGTAATTGACCGTAAACTGTTTACAACGGTGACCCTTGTTGCAACCATGGAAGAGGTATTTATGGGTGGACATTAAGCTCTTTCTTAAGTTGCTTACAAAGTGTGCTGTTTACAGAGCAAACTTCCCCAAACATCTTATTTTTCTTGGAAACATTACACAAAGTAGATAACGGGAATGGAGGTGAACAAATGACACTTTGATTATGTTTTTTTGTTTTTGGGAGAGCCTGACTTTTTCAACAATAATTCCATTTTCACATTTCAAATCATGGAGAAAGGAAACCTCTAAGTAGCATCCATCAGGGGCATTTAAAAAAATCAAGGATAAACCCAGCATTTTAGGAAGAGGCTATTGTATCAACTTGTTAAATTGCCTAAATAGAAAAGTAATGTTGACCACATTGGTTTTTATGCAGGATTGAGCAAACTTATCAGTGAAGACAAATACAACACTAGTGTTGTGTGAGAGAAAATGTATTTGAAACTACATTTCCAGGGATTAAGATGTGACACCATCACTTTCAGTTAGATTTGCACTGTTGGTGGGAATGTACATCAGTCCAACCATTGTGGAAGATAGTGTGGTGATTCCTCAAAGATCTAGAAGCAGAAATATCATTTGAACCAACAATTCCATTACTAGGCATATACCCAAAGGAATAGAAATAATTTTATTATGAAGATACTTGCACACATGTGTCCATTGCAGCACTGTTCACAATAGCAAAGACATGAAATCAACCCAAATGCCCCTCAATGATAGACTGGATAAGGAAAATGTGGTACATATACACAATGGAATACTATGCAGCCATAAAAAGGAATGAGATCATGTCCTTTGCAGGGACATGGATGGAGCTGGAAGCCATTATCCTCAGCAATATCCTACTAATTAAAGTAATGCAGGAACAGCAAACCAAACACTGCATGTTTTTACTTGTAAGTGGGAGCTGAACAATGAGAACACATGGACACATGGGGGAGGGGAACAACACACACTGGGTCCTGTTGGTGGGCAGGGGAATGGAGAGCATCAGGAAGACTAGCTAATGGATGTTGGGCTTAATACCTAGGTGATGGGTTGATCTGTGCAGCAAATCACCATATGTAACTAACCTGCACGTCCTGCACATGTACCCTGGAATTTAAAATGGAAGTTAATGAAAACATAAAAATAAAGATAGATTTTTGCCAAGAGATTTAAAAAAATGTTTATATATTATTTGTAAAATAAAAGAAAAATTACACTTATTTTTAAAAGAATACATTTTGGAAGGTGTGATTGTGGCCTAATGAACAAATTTCTGGAAGCAATTGGTACAAATAACATTGCTCTGTTCACATAAATGTGGCTCCCGAGGTGCAATGCTTGCTGACCTCACACAGTGTACATAATGATGCCAATTGATCAGGTATTTCATGAAGTCCCATATATGTTTGCACTCTGCTGGATACACATGAGAGGTATAAGATTCCTTCTGTCTGTTGAGGTACAAAGGCATGAATAAGGTGAAAACATAGCTATCTAATGCAGGCATCATCATGAGTATAGCAGAAAGCCTTTGCACCACCCTAGTTATGAGGGGAAGAGAACACACAGATGGTGGCAGAGGAAAATGAATGAAATGGGTAAGAGCTTTTGGGAAGGAAAAGTTGGCAGGACTGGTTTTGGGTCTGGAAGAAAATCCAGGTGACCATGTGTTTTCAGCTAGAGTGAGCAGGAGTGATAGGAGAGTTGCCTTTACCCTTCGCCTGCTTCTGTTTTTTTGTCTGGAAGGCAGATGTGATGCCCAGAAGTGGGGTTAGACATCTTACCATCAAGAGGACAAAAGCCATACGGGGTGGAACAGGAGGAAGGAAGGAGCCTGGACCCTGGGTAATGTCCTCAAGTACCTGCACCAGCCCTGGAGTTCCTGTTGGGCAAGCAAACCAACCCCTCTGGGGTTAAGCCACGGGTCATTGGGTTTCTGCTCCAAGTGGCTAAGTCTTAATTGACAGGGCCTTAAGGAGAGGATCCAGAAAAGCAAAAAGGAGAGGGGAGGGCCGTTCATAGGAGGCACAGGGAGACTCAGGCCCAGAAGTGGAACGCATCTGTCATACCCAGGGAATAAGGAGTAGAAGAGCCTGAGGAGTCATTTATTCTGGCTGAACATGTCTGGTGAAAAGCAGGAAGGATCAGGCAGGCATCAAACTGATTTACTATTAAAGGCTGTTCTTTAAAAATTCTGGGAAGACTAGGCTGGGTGCGGTGGCTCGTGCCTGTAATCCCAGCAGTTTAGGAGGCTGAGGTGGGTGGATCATGTGGTTAGGAGCTCGAGACTAGCCTGGTCAACATGGTGAAACCCCATCTCTGCTAAAAATACAAAAATTAGCCAGGCGTGATTGTGGGTGCATGTAATCCTGGCTACTTGGGAGACTGAGGCAGGAGAATCACTTGAAACAAGAAGGCGGAGGTTGCAGTGAGCCAAGATTGTGTTACAACTCCAGCCTGGGTGAAAGAGTGAAACTCCATCTCAAAAAACAAACAAAACAACAACAACAAAAAACAACAAGCAAACGTTCTGGGAAAATCAAACAAATGTGTTTAGTGCTAATTTGGCTGATCAGGTTTTCACTGATGATAGGTTTATCATGGAATAATGATTTAGTGATCAATTATTAGAACTTGTCAAATAAGCTTTCATAATGAAGATTCCACTGTCTTATTCAGTAACTGGCTGATGGATTTAGGGGGCTGGGATAGCAGATGTTGTGTCATCAGCATATGATATACACTGTGTCTACACAATAGAAAGCAAAGTAGAAAGTTTGCTTTCTACTGGTGATGGTTCTGATTGATTGAACTTTTCTCTCTATGGGGCTAAGCTTTGTCCTTCAGTTAGAATCATTCAAGCAGAGGTTCGATAAATTCTCCAAGGAGCGTCAAGGAGTGTCCTTCATCTTTCCAGGGGTTCTTAGGCTTTAACAGGCATGAAATTCACTGGGGGAACTTGTTCAAGACATTCAGAGGTTCTGGTACAGCAGATATGGGCTGGTTGTCAGGAATCTTCATTTGTAACAAGCACCCCTGGTGATTCTGTTGCAGATGGTTTTCCGAGTGTCATGTGAGAAGCATTGATCTACAATCTGTTCCTCTTCCTCCTTCCTCTTCTCCTCTGTGCCCATGTTCTGGTGCTATCCAGAAGGAAAAGCCTTTCTGAAGGGGAGGCTCTCATTTTATCTCCTGTGAGTTTTTGCTAGTAGCTGGGGGTCTTACTAAAGGACATGCTGTTTTTCAGACTCTTCTCATACCTCTTAAAAATGTTTGTCTTTTGAATTCCAAAGGAATACTTCTTCACCCACTAAAAAACTTGTAAAAACTCAGTAAGAGATAAATAATAAAATATAAATCATCATCATTCCTCTATCTGGACAGAACCACTGTTAACGTTCTGGTGTATCTCTTTTCCTTTTTCTCCCTCTTTACATAAAATTTGGAACCAAATACATTTAAAGGATATGCTGTTTTTCATATCCCTCATCTTCTCAGACTTATTGGTGTTAGAGTCCTAGTTCTAACATTGAGGTGAAGGTATTCTGCTCTTTTCACAAATCTCCTGTTTAGTATCACCTCATGAATTTCTTTAGAATATGCAAATGTGTTGTTTTATAAAGAAAAGATAAGTTTAGCAAATGGACAAGGTCTTGTTGGTTTAAAATGAGCAGCATAATGTTCATTTTAGGAAAGACTCAGAGTAAAGACATTTATTTTTATTACTTTTGGTGAATTTAAGTTATAAACAACTTTCCCTATGTCATTAGCAGTTGAAGCCTTATTGTGGAATAGGAGTACACTCAAGGTCCCAGACTACCACTTCTCCGTGCATTGTTACAGTGGTCATGGTGTAGTCAGGGCTTAGGTGTTCATTCAGCTCCTTGAATCAGCCAGGAATCTTTGGTTGCAAGCAACAGAAACTGACTTTGGCTCACATAACATGGGAAATTTACTGGCCAGATATGGGTAGCTCAAAGAATGGAAAGAAAGGAAGAAGAACTGGACCTTAGGGAAGATAGAACAGCTCAGAAGATCTAGGTGGCAGGTGCTAAACGGTGTTCTCTTTTGGGCATTGGTCCCAGAATGAATCTGCACTGACTGTTTTCTATTACTGGCTCCTTCTCTAAGAGAACACCAGTTCATTCATTCATTCATTCATCGTGTATTTATTTATTTTTAATGATGTCAGCTTTTATTTAAAATTCAGGGGGTACCTGTGCAAGTTTGTTACATGGGTATATGGTATGATGCTGAGGTTTGGGGTTTGAATGATCCCATCACCCAGATTGTGAGTGTAATACCCAACAGGTGCTTTTCCAGCCTTATTCCTGTCTCCTTTCTCCCCACTCTCATAGTCCCTAGTGTTCATTGTTCCTGTCTTTATGTCCATGTGTACCCAGTATTTAGCTCCCATTTGCATGTGAGGACAAGTGGTATTTGGTTTTCTGTTCCTGTGCTGTTTGCTTGAGATAATGGCCTCCAGCTGCATCCATGTTGTTATAAAGAATATGACTGCATTCTTTTGTATGGCTGCATAGTATTCCATCGTGTATATGTACTGCATTTTCTTTATCCAGTCTGCTGTTGATGGGCACCTAGGCTGATTCCATGGCTTTACTATTGAATCACATATCTGAGTACAAACCACCCTTTTAGGTTCTAGGTTTAAAACCGTGAACAAAATAGACGAAAAGTATTGCCATGAAGAAGCTTACATTCTAGTTAGTAAAGACTGGCAATACATTAACAAATCAAAATGAATAAAATACATAGTATGTTACTTGGCAATACATGTTATGGGGACTAAATGGAGAGGGTGATGCAATTTTGTTTGTTTGTTTGTTTTACTTTTTCTATGGGTGATGCAATTTTAAATTGAGTGACCAGTAAAGGCCTGACTTAGAAGGTGATGTTTGAGTCTAGACCTAGAAGAGATCTGTGTAGATGTTAGGGATGAGCTTTCCTGACAGAGGAGACAGTGTTGACTTGCTTTTTAAAAGGCTCACTCTGGCTGCTCTGCTGAGAATACACTAAAGGGAACCTGAAGCCAAATAAAGATCACCATTGAGAAAGCTGCTGTAATCACCCAGGTAGGATATGATCGGGGCTTGGGCAAGAGTGATCTCGGTGTTGGTGTTGAGAGGAATTGGCTCTGGATCTTTTTTGAAGAAATAGTCATCAGGATTTAATGGCAGCTACTAGGATATGGGGCATGACAGAAAGAGATAAATCAGTATGACTCCTAGGTTTCTTCACCTGAGCAACTTTCCTGCAGCCTTTTCCATCTTAATTTTTCCTGGAAGATTACATCTTAGTTGATGCAATTTGGGTAGAGCCTATATCATGGTCCTAGTATTCAATGTGAACATTTGACCAGGACTCAGTGAAAAGAAGATCCTGGCCACAGTGATTGATTCAGGGCTAGACATATGGCTCGGGTCTGAGAACTTCTTCAGGAACGATTGAGAAAAAGATGTTTTAAGATGGAAAAGGCTGCAGGAAAGAGCAATTTTATGGAGGGTCAGGAGCTTGGTTTCAATGTGTTAAATTGCAAGTAGGCAATCAGGGTTCAAGGGTGAGGTCTGTGCTGGAGATAGTAATTTGGGAGACCTCAGTAAATGATTGGTATTAAAACCATGAGGCTGGTTGAGTTCAACTTGAAAGTGAGTGTTGATGAAAAGGAGAAAAGGCCTGAGGCAGGGACACAGCAGGAGGAATTAGAAAAGAAGACTGAGAAAAGGTGACCTAACTGATTAGACCATCTTGTATCTTGTGGCCATCCTTGGTCTGGGAGTGGGAGCACCATGCTTGATAGTCTCACCAAGACTGAAGGCAGTGGTGGCTTTGATACTTCAAAGTCATTATCAGAAGGAATGGACTTGTGTAGGCATAAACATGTGGCTACCATATTCCTCTTTCTCAAATTTATTAGCTATGTATTTAGCTCCTTTCACAAAAGCACGTCATAGAAGTAAGTTGTATATAAGGTACTAAGGCACATAATCTGGATTATATAAAGTTACTGGGTCCTTGTGCAAATCCATGCTGTTTAATTTCTTAATAAAAATAAACTCAAGAATTCCCACTGTCCTGTGAATTCTTGAAACTCTTGAATGCCAGCCATTTGATCGCCAAACTGGAAATTAGACTGTAAACCTTTAAGACAAAGATTGTGCCTTATTTGCCTCCATGTCCCTTACCAAACATAGAGCATGGTATAGGTTAGGTATTTAATATATGCTTTTCTTAAAAAAAAAGAATAAGATGGTCTTTCTATGTTGCCCAGGCTGGACTTGAACTCCTGGGCTCAAGTCGTTCTCCTGCCTTAGACTCCTGAACAGCTGTGACTACAGGTGCATTGCCACCACATCTGGCCAGTATAGGCTTTTAAAATAAATAATCGCATGGATCATTTGAGACACCTGACACCTCTTATTTCCTTTCTGTTACTGGGTAGCATATTTATCAGAACTTTTATTCTCAAAATAGAAACCTAGATAAAACCAACTTAAGCAAGAAATGAAATGTATTGGGCCTCATGATTAAAATGTGGGAATGACATTCGGCATGTCTGTATTCAGGTGTCAAGCAATATATTCATATCTGTCTCTCACTTTTGACAGTGCTTCATTCGTTAAGGGCACCATTCTCACATAGGATCTTTCCCCCTGCAAGATGTCCACCAGCAGATCACCAGCTGCTACATTTTACTAGCTTTGCAAACCTAGTGGAAAGGAAACATCTTTTTCCCAATAGTTTCTGAAGAAGTTCTCAGACACGGGCCACATGTCCAGCCCTGAAATCAATCACTGTGGCCAGGATGATGGAGTTTTCTCTCTGTTGAGTCCTGGTCAAATGTTCACCTTGAGTACTAGGACCATGAAGTAGGCTGTACCCAAATTGCATCAACTAAGGTGTGATCCTCCAGGAAAAATAAAGGTGATAATGGTGTAAGACAAAGGAATGGATACTGAGCAGGCAGAAGCAACAGATGGCCACTACATTTACGAAGCATATCATAGAAGCACATGGGAGAAGCAGTCAAATTCTCTGACTCTTCATGGTGTCTTCTTACACAGAAATTGCCACATCTGGTTGTGTTTGGTTTATCCATGGTTTGGAATGAGTTAGGAAATCACAAGCAGTTGTGCTTGAACTTTGTAAACTACAGAACCACTAGGATAGTGCTGAGAATCTGTTTCCCTTCTTTCTCTGCACCTCAGGGCTGGGAGAGCAGCTCCAGGCATTGCTTTGCCCCTCCGAAGGCTCACAAGCCTGAGGCAGCCTGGAGCTCTGCCCAGAAGGCACCCTGTTAAACATAGAGATGAAGTTATCACTGGCTTGGCAAATTCTTCTCTGGCTGTTTTATGATAATACCATCAGCCAAGGGGATGAAGCAAGGCGTGGCACTTCAGAACAATGAAGTCCCTTGGTAGAACACCATAGACCTTGGAAAAAAGAACTTTTGAGATCCCTGGGGGGAAGTCACTGTGATTTTGAAGTTGTTTCACTCAGGAAAGGAGCCTGTGATTTGTGAAGCAAGACTAATCTGCTTGTGGGAAGCTGCAGCATGAAATGAGACAAGGTGTGATAACCTGTCAAGTTCCAAAGAGAGATGATTTAGGAGGAGATAGCGGCTTGAAAACGTGAGGATGGGTGTTACTAACTTAATCCATATGATGCCTTCAAAACAAAAAGTATATTAGGGGCGAAAGGCATGGAACAGACATTATTCATTGTCTCCAGGTGAGATTTCTCTTGTGAGTTTACAAGCAAGTGTTGGCATGCTGTGTGCAGACATTTGTACAATAGATTACAGCACCCAGATTGCCTCAGATGAAAAGTAGGGGAGACACCTTTGACTTTTTCCCTTCCCTGGTCTAATTTATCTATCTCATTTATTCTAGACAAGGGCTCTTTTACTTGTGAAAATTAGAGACATCTGTAGTTATACAGCCTGAGTTGAGGACAATCAAAGCTCACACTGCCAGGTGTGAACAGATTGCTTGTAGGGTCAGGAAGGTGACTCTTTTCTTTCTCCTCCTCCTCCTTTCATGGGCACCATCCACAATCAGGAGGTGTTTTCCAGGAGTGAGTGTGGAGGGAGGGAAGAGGAATCCGTGTTCTGGAGGGAGCAGCAGATGCTGGCTGGACCAGGATGACTCATACAACTGGAAATGTGCTTCCAATTCCACAAGACAAGTCCACAGACCCTCCTGCTAATCTTGGGGCTCAGGGTGATACCACAAAGGGGAGTATAGCTCTCTGAATGGCTCCATATTTGGATAATGTTCCAACTGCAACAACTCACTTCCACTAGAATATTCACCTCCATGCCCCAGACTGGGTAAAGCCCTTCCAAATTTTGGGGGCGGATCCTCAGAAGGGTCTATCGCTTCTGGGAAGATGGGACTGTAAGAGGTTTCTATATAGAGAGAAATGAGGATGAGGTCCTATGATGACACTCATACAATTTTCATTTTGAATTTGAAATTTTACTTATTATTAGTCAATTTAAATTAAAAATGGACACAAGTCATTGGAGAATTTTTAAGTATTTTGGGGACAAATTGGGTATGTAAACCTACTCCTTTTTAAAAACGTACTTTATATTTTAGAGCAGTTTTAGGTTCGCAGCAAAACTGAAAGGACGCTAGGGAGATTTCCCATATACCTCCTAACACCACATGTGCGTAGCCTCCCCAGTAATCAACATCCCCACCAGAATGGGACATTTGTTACAATCGATGCACTACATTGACGTGTCATTATCATCCAAAGTCCATGCTTTACATAGGATTCACTCTTGTTGTTGTACCTTCTCTGGGTTTTGAAAGATGTATAATGACATGTATCCACCACTGCAATATCATACAGAATAGTTTCAGTGCCCTAAGCATCCTCTGTCTTGCTTAGTCACCTCTCGCTCCACTGTAACCCCTGACAACCACCAATCTTTTTACTATCTTCATAGTTTTGCCTTTTCCAGAATGTCATATTTGACTACAAACAATATGTAGCCTTTTCAGATTGGCTTCTTTCACTTAGAATATATAAGGTTTCTCTATGTCTTTTTTTGGCATGATAGCTCTTTTTTTTTTTTTTCATGCTGAATATGATTCCACTGTCTGGATGTACTTACTATTCCTATATGATTTTGAAATGGAAAGTTTTCTCCTTGGGGTCAAGGGACATCATGGATAGTGAGGCAGATCTGGAGGACTGCGTGAGCTGCGAGCCTGCCAGAGCTTTTTCCTGCTTGCTGACACTGAAATGTCACTTGTTGCAGTCGTTTAGCGAGCATGGTAAACATTTTCTGTCTTTTCTTCTCTAGTTTTTGACTGGACTTATTTCCTACTACCTGTAGGAACAGAGATATTAAATGTTAGAAAGAGAGAAAGAGCACGGAATTTTGAATCCAGGAGGATCTGCGTTTGGGTCTCAGTTCTGCTACGCATGAATGATAGGATCCTGGGAAAAACTATTTTACGTGTGCTTCTGAGCTGTGTTGCTCTATCTGTAAAAGGGAGACAGGCATCTCAGCTCAAAGGAAACTTGTGAGATTAAATATTGTGTGTGATACTGTTTCATTAACCAGATAGAACCTCTCTTTCTTCCTTTCCCTCCCTCCTTTCCCTCCCTCCCTCTCTCCCTCCCTTCTCTCTCTCTCTCTTTCTTTCTCTCTCTTCCTGTCTTTCTTTCTTTCCTTTTTTTGAGACAGAGTCTCACTCTGTTGCCCAGGCTGGAGTGCAGTGGCATGATCTCAGCTCGCTGCAACCTCTGCCTCCTGGGTTCAAGCAATTGTGCCTCAGCCTTCCAAATAGCTGGGATTATAGGTGCATGTTACCACGCCCAGCTAATTGTTGTATTTTTAGTAGAGATGGGGTTTCACCATGTTGGCCAGTCTGGTTTTGAACTCGTAACATCAGGTGATCTGCCAGCCTCAGCCTCCCTAAGTGCTGGGATTACAGGCTTGAGGCACTGCTACCTGCCAGAACCTTTTCAATGTTCTTTTAATAATTGCTTCAAATGAAGTGACAGAGTCCCTGGCATTCTTGTCCTTGTCTTCCTTCCAGGCTGTTTGTTCCCTAGCTATTCCAGGGATGTGGAACTGTAGGGCCACTTAGCACACCTTTAAACACTGAGGGCAGTTTTTGTTGAGCATGGTCAATTTCAGGGCTGTGTTTGCTCTGCATTTTTAACTTATGAATGAATATTCCCTCACCATCATAAACCCCCACCAACCCTCAAAGTCACACACCAAACAGTGGAGGTCTCATAGGCTGACTTACATAGGGACTGCCACAAACTCAACCTGAACCACCCCAAACTCACTTCAAACTGCCTGAACACAAAATTCCCAGTTAATTAGCTTACAGTTGATTTCTAGACCATGCCACCAGTTAAGCTGTTCCCCTGAGTCCTTCTGGAAGCAAAGCCAGTTTTGGGTTAATTTGAGAAAGGTGTTGCTTGTAGAGTCTCTCAGGAATGTAAACCTTTCACGTTTCTCTAGTTAGGCTGTGGGCAGTGGAGGTTTAAGCATGTCATTGATACTTGGAGAGCTGATGTGCCCATTACTCATCCCTGACAAGGTCATTGTTGCCTGGGAAACATACTGATCTTTCCTTTAAGCTGTTCCACTGTAAATGCAATGCAGAAAGTCAATCAAAAGATGAAGGGAAACCTCTCAGATCTTCTCATAGAGTTTGCTTGTTAATCCTTAGCCTCTCTGACTCTCAGGTAAGTGTGGACCTGGATCCTCCTATACAAAGTAAGCTCCATGAGGTCAGGGTCTGCATGTCTTTTACTACCTTTGTATTCCTTACAACTTACTATAGAGCAGTGGTTAGAATAATTTGCCCTGAAGAAGTATGAAAGTGGTCCTGGGGCTTCAGGAAAATGGGGAGGACTGTTCCCTAGATAATCAGAAGTAGAGAAGAGGTGATCATTTAGGCAGATCATGGGTAGACTCAATACCATTGAGCCAAGATCAAGAAAGGTATGCTAATGCTGGCTTTGATGTTTTGCAGTGGCTTTGGGTTAGGAATAAGACCAGCGAAGACAGAAGGTTGAAGTTTTACAATTCCAAGTCTCTAGAGATGTCAGTTTTTTTGACCCCATTAGCATTTGCTTCAGATCCTTTTTTTGGAAGTAGATGTGGTAAAAGAGCAAATATTTTGAGAAAGAAAATGAAGAGACTGTCACAAAAAGGCATGTCTAAAATGTGATTATGAAAAACTGAATCTTTGGGTTATATACATGTTTCAAGGAATAGAGTTTTGTGATCAATATACCAGATCAAGCCAAGTTAACTCATTGTTGGTGCCATTATATGCTAATGTATATTGTACATTTTCAAGAGGATTTCTGTAGTGTGTATCATTTCTCAAAATTATTTAATCACAGACTCCTCTTTGTGCAGAACATTTGTTATCAACTCTTCTGAGGACTATGGTTTAGGGAATGCTGCTCTGTTTTGGGTAAGTTCAGTTAACATCAATAATCTTTTTATATTGCTGCTTTCTTTTTTTCTAAAAACTTCAAGATTTCTACAATCTAAGAAGGAAATGATACACTAAGGACTAATTGCAAGAGAAGCCATATTATCTTGGTCAGGTGCGGCAGCTCATGTCTGTAATCCCAGCACTTTGGGAGGCTGAGGCGGGCAGATCACTTGAGGTCAGGAGTTTGAGACCAGCCTGGCTAACATGGTGAAACCCTGTCTCTACTAAAAATACAAACATTAGCCAGGTATGATGGTGGGTGCCTGTAATCCCAGGGAGGATGAGGCAGAACAATCTCTTGAACCTGGGCTGAGGGCTTGAGGCAGAACAATCTCTTGAACCTGGGTCAGGGTGGTTGCAGTGAGCCAAGATCACACCACTGCACTCCAGCCTGGGCGACAGAGAGAGACTCGATTTAAAAAAAAAAAAAAAAAAAAAAAGGCAGCCATATTATCTTAGTTAAATTAAAGTATTTTTGAAGGTTTTGGTTTTCTCTGCACATAAATGGCATTTGCAATAGACCAGATCGTAAGAAAGCGCTTGCATACTCATGTTTACACTGAACTGTTAGGACTTACTATTTTATCAGGCACACACTAGAAATATCTCTCAAGATTTGAATAATGGGGTTTTACTGTAAAGTTGCTGTATCCAGAGACTGTCCATGAGACAGAGCTATAGGGGTGATGTGTGGCCCCCAGCCCAGCCCATGTGTGGGGAAGGGCCCCTCACGCTATATGACTTCTTTTGGAGTTATGTAATCTGTATTGCCCACACTTCATGAATCCTACCCATTCTTGGAATGAAGTACAACATATCTTACAAGAGAAAATACTTAGTCTTTTTTTTTTTTTTTGAAAATGTAATGATTGTGTCCTACTTAAACTTCAGGCATAGTTGATAAAAATACCTTAGGAATTCCTAACAAATATACAATTTAGAATAGCCTTCCAATTACAGCTTCATTTTTGAGTGCTTAGTAAGCACTAAGCTGTGCTCTAAGCATATAATGTACAGTTTTTCATTTTTTTCCGCAAAACAACCGAATCAGATGATTAGAATTCTTATTCCTATTTTAAAGATGAGGAAATTAAAGTCCAGAGAAATGAAATAACTAGACATGACTGACCCAGTACTTAAACACAGTCATTCTGACTCAGCTGATGCTGTTAATCACAGTGATCTGCAGTCATAGCAAAAACAAAACAGAAAAAATTAGGCCAAATCCTTCAATCCTTTATTCCATACTATGTTTTAGAGTCACAAACTAGTTATTCCAGTTTTCCTGGCATAAAGTTTTGAAGTAAATGGAATTTGAATAATTTTGAGCAATACCTGGGTATACTAGGTCTACACTGGCCTTTCTACTCTATTGTTTTATTTGCAGTGTGATACAGACAGTTAGTTACCTGCTTATCCCCTGTAGGCATTTGAGTTTTCTATTCTCTCTAGCTTTTTGTGGCTGGTTCAGAAAAGAAGGGCTTATGGTCTCTGACTGCTAGAACATCATGATGATCACATTCTTAGGAGGCAAGAAAAGTCCAGGACCTCCTCAATATAACCAGGTGATGCAGCAAAGAGATCATAGAGCCTCTAGTGGACCATCTCACTGTACCTTCTACTCAATGGAGGAATCCTTTCTAAAGCACTCCTGACGTAGGCAGTTAATGTCTGCTCCAATTCTTTCAATGACAGGGAAATTACTACTTATATATGCTTAAGATACATGTTAAACTAGGATAACCTGCACCCCTAACCTAAAACTTTCAGCTAATGCTTCTTCCCCGTGGAGGAACATAGAACATATTTTTTGTTAGACCGTCCTTTTTATTGGAAAGGCCTCTGAACATACTAACCTTATCAAAGGTTTTTCCATTTAGTATCATTTCTATATCCCCTCCTTGGTTTTGTCCCACTCCCATGGGTAATCAGTAATGTCACCATGTGGTACAGGGAATTTGAATAGGGCACTCAACATGTGTCCATGTTAGCGCAGGTTGCCTTGGGACCTATGTCCATCACCTGGTCACTATGTTTCTTATGATACAGGACCAAATTGCCTTGGCTTGATCTTTTTCCTCAACTGGTTCACTTAAGTTTATGACCAACCAGTGGCTAAGATCTGTTTCACACAAGGTCATGCCACACCAAATCTCTTGATTCAGGAAAAGTTGTTTTAACCTTATCATAGTTAATTTAGAATGGGTGTGTTGGCTGAATCCTATACACTGAGTTTTCTGTGAAATGCAACAATATATACTTTGTATGATCAAGTGATAATCGTGTTTTTGGTTATTTTCTTAGTATGTATTAAGAAATTTAAAAAAAAAACAACATAGTTCTGGTTTTTAAGAAAGGTAACATCCAATTGAGAGGCAAAGACCAAGATTTAGGAAGCAGTTAGTGAAGACTATGAGGAACTGGTAACTTGTGTCGAGCAGACCAAAAGTGCTGATGAGAGAAAAGTTAGGACAGTTTTGTTGGGAGAAATAAAAGAAGGTTTTGTGGAGGCAGGGAAATCAACCTCATGGTTGAACAGTGGTTTGGATTGGACTTCTGTAGGTTGTTGGAGTGGGTTTTGTTGGAGAGAAGATTGGTGTGAGTAAAGCACAGGGGAGAGAATGCCCTCTGCCCTGAGCATGGTGGAGCAAATGGTCTCATCTGGTAGGGCAGAAGTTTATCTTTGAGGAATAGTGAAGGGTAGGGTGGGGCCAGTTATAGGGCGCCCTGATATTCACACCAAGGAATTTAGTCAGGAGATTGTAGGCTTAGAGCAAGATATAAATGACAGAAGCACTGTTGAAGAAGCCTGGTCTGGAAGTGATATTCAGGAGAGAGCAGAGGGGCTGGGGGCTGGATGCAGGGAGCCCAGCTCCAAGGCAACTAGAATAAGGAAATCATGATTGCTAGCTTTGAGGAACCATTTTGAAGGAGAAAAGATAGGATTTATTTGACTACATGGAAGTGAGGAAGAGGGGTTAGATAAATATGGTTTTGTAGTTTCACACCTGATTGATGTGGGTGATGGTTTCATGTCAGCGATGATGAAGGAAATAGTTTGGATGAAAGAGGCTGATTTTGCTTTGGGCTGTATCAGGTGATGGTGTGTGTATGGGGCTAGCATTCAAATAACATGGTCCAGTAAACCCTGTGAAGACAGGACCTGAGTCAACTGCCCATGAGAAAGAAGAGTGTTATTATGAGAATAACTTGTGAATGTGCTTATCTTCTGTTCTAGCTGTGAGTGAGCAGGCAGGAGTAGGCCTGGTGCAGAGGTTAAGAGTAGGTGCTTCCGAGTCAGCCAGATCTGGATTTGAATTCCAGCTCCATCACTTACTAGCTGTGTGACCTAGAGCATGACTGTAATCTCTCTGAGCCTCAGGATAGTAACCTGTAATATGAGGAATAATATACTGGTTTCACAAAGATATTAGGGGGATTAAATAAAATCGCATACACTTCATTTACAAAGAAGTATACAATAGTACATAGCACTCCACACATCACAGATGCAGTAATTTTGTTGTTATCATTGATGCCTGGCTGCCTATAGGGACTGCAGTCTACAAACCCATTAGTGGGTTTGGGACTCTTAGGAGACCAACTTGGGAACTGAGGTTGTTCTGAGTGTGAGGGTCTTGCTGATCAATGTTTCATCACTCTGAAGCTGCTGAGCACAGATAAAATCATTCACCCCTTCTTAAGAGCCTGATTAGAGAAAGATATCGTTTCACCTGGGACACAGAGTGTTTTCTTTAAGCAGCTTCCAGAGTCCCCAGACCCTGCTTACCTCCCCGACCACCATGAAAGATCTAGCTTTGTACAGCTGCATCTACACAGGTATAGTCCTTTCCAAGTCCTTATCAGCTGTCCCCTCCCCCAGCAACTGAGCTCTGACAAGGTTGCTTCTGAGCTCTGACAACAAGGTTGAGTTCAGAATGACCATTGGCAGTGGCCAGAGTGCACAGCACTAGGACATTCTCCAAGCACTCCAGGTCCTGCGCAGACATGAACTTTAAATAGTCCTCCTGTGCCAAGGGCTCAGGATACGTTTCAGGAGCTTATAGGTCACTTGGCACTGATTGCAAGACCACAATGGAAATAACAGCCCAGCGATTTCATGTGCTGCTATGTCAGCAAATGCTGCATGGAATAAGCCAGGGTTGGAGAAGCCTGTGTGTGGTAACATAAGTGATGGCAGCCAAGCCTGTCCCAAGACAGTGGACTCTGGGAAACTTGAATGGGGACTCTTGGCAGCTTTTGGAGGAGCCAGACTATTAATACTTAGCCTAGGGCTTGGAAAGCTGTTTGCAGTTAGAGGGATTATTTTTTTCATGGTGAAGTAAGAGGTGTCAAGCCTGATAGCAGAACATCCCAGGACTATGAGAAAGGCTCCCCTCATATGTCAATTTTCATGCCAACTTTTTGGGGAATGACATTGCTTGGTCCATGTCCTACCCAGCCTCAGTCTATGTGAGATCCTCTTTACCTGAAGGGCAGAGCCACTGCTTTCTGATCTCTGGACAAATGATGCAGGCCAGAAAAGGACTGGGTTCTGTGTTGGCACTCACTAAATCCCCATGGCTATGACCCCTCTAGCGTTTCCATTCAGCACTTAATAGGTGCAGTAGTTCCTTTATGTATTTAGGTTTGATTGTGGGTACCGTTCTGAAAGACAGGTTTGCATAGTTAAGCATTTTATAAAATATTTTTCCGAACACATTTATCAAAGGGGAATGTGCAAGTCCAAAGGTGGAAGGAAGGTCGGGGAGGGCATGGGAGAGGTGGGGAGAAGAGGCGAGAACCTGGGACCAGAACATATGCTTTTCAGCTGCCCTGGCCGGCCCTGGAGCAGCCCTGCTCCTGTGGGAGGGAAAGCTCTGCAGGTTGCAGTGCGGATCGGAGAGATTTATGCCCTGCACACCGAATACATATCCATGACTCTCCACGGCACAATTTTGAAAAGGTGATTATGGGTCTGACATGAAGGAATATTTTATATGAAATTGCTGAAAGATCTCTGGGCACTAAGCAATAATCACCTCAATGCTTTAGAAAGTGTTCCAATTTGTTTCCCATCGGCCTCTTGGCAGTAGGGATTTGCATGCCGTTTAGCATCCAGACCTGGGCATCTTGCATGCCACCATGCTGAGCATGGGGTTCCCCTTGCAGAAAAATGCTCGGCAGTCTGGGGATAACTCTCAGTAGCTTTAAAAACGTGCGGAGACTTGGAAGCTGTAATTTCATTTCTTGTAATATTTCAAAGGAAAAAAATCAGAAAAAGCATGTTCCATGAAAAGATGCATGTTCAAAGATGTTTATCATAGTGTGATATTTTTATATGTGTCTTTCCAGGATGTAATGCCATGTAAATTGTGAGCATATATACATTTGAACAAAGAAAAGTTGGAAACAACTTAAATGTGCCAAAATAGATTTGATGTTTTAAAAAAACAATATCTTACATATTACTAAGTCAGAAAAATAGGTTGTAGAATGTTATATATGTGTATATATATATACACGCATACAGACACACATTTATAATATGCTGTGATTCTATTTTCAGTAAATGCATGTATACACTCATTTGTATAGAAATAAATTCTTGAAGGACATATAAAAACGTGTGAAGATGGTCATCTCTGGGTAGTGAAAATTTGGTGACTTTTCTTTTTAAAACATGAGCCTGCCTGGATTTACTGTTATAAACAAAGATTACTTGTGTTGCAAAGGGGCGGGGTGCTGCCTTTGTCTTCTTTGGTCCTTTGCCCATCTGGGCTTCTGTCCTGAACTCCAAGCTTTGCTCATACAACCGTCATGGAGAGTCAAGCAGAACCAGTTCTGTTGTCATCCCTTAGTGTCCAGCACACAGCCTCTTGCATTGAATGGAGCTGCTGAACATAGACTTAGGCTGCAAAGATGACAGGCAGCTCTTCTGAAATTGTGGTTGATGGCAAGAAAAGGAGCCTTTGCTTAATTGATATCTTTTTTCAGTTGAGCTTGGACCACCATACAAGACTTGTGGGGAGAACATGGACCACTTCTCCATTGCTGCAAATGACTGTATGTCTGGCCTGCAGCCACATGTGTGTACTGGGAGGCTGCTTTCTTTTCTGTTGTTCTCTTGCTTTTCTCATTAAAATTGTGTTACTCATTGAATAATACATGAAACTACCATCGTCAGTCTTTGCCTCTAAATCTGAGTCAACAAATGAGAGGCCTGTTGGAATCTGGCATTTGTACTTTGTAATTTGTTATCCTACTCAACAGATTGACTTGAAATTTTTGGTGTAAAGATTCAGATATTGAATATCTCATAATTGTAATATGGTAGCTATCAGAAAACTCTATCCTAATTTCTTCTTCTAGTGTTCTCTCTTAAGGTGAGGTGGGAAAGGCTTGGTTTTTGATATACCTGGGCTTCAAAGTGGCCTTAATTTTGAGTGGTATTTTCACATTCTACACTACTACTTTTACTACTAGGGAAATGAAGCTGGAGCAGAAGGAAATGCTCTAAAATCATTCTCAAAGCAAAAAGAAACTCCTTCAGTTAAGTTGTCTTTGTTTTTTCTTCTTATCATATGCTATCCTGGGGACAAATCAATTTATATATTTCTAAGCAAAGAACCCAATGTTCATCTTGTACAAAGGAAAAATGGTATCTCAAGTACCAGATCTCTTTCTGTGCCGCTAGGCAATGAAGTGATAAGTGTCTACAACATTTACATTAAAATTAGAATGGGGGTTCTTTTGGTATTGCTGGCATTGCATAGGTGAAATGTGTTTCTAGAAGCAGATATTTGGGCAGTCTTTAATTTTTTGCAGTTTAAGGAATACACTGAAGATTCTAGGAAAGGTTGTGTTAGGGGAGTAACATTTGCTGGGGACCGATAAAGGGCTATGTGTTTGAATCTATGTTTCATTGCAGAGTTAAATTTGCTCTCGGCATTCTGATGCTAATGTCCACCATGGACTGACATCATCACATAGAGCAAAGGGATATTTTTATACTTTTCCCAGAGCTAATAGTTAATTTTTCTTAGTCTGTTTTTTAAAGGATGAATCTTTGCCTCTTGGAGTAAATAATAAAAAAGAGCTTAATCAGAAATCAAAGTATTTTGGCTTTACTTAATCTAGAGAATATTTAAAATTTCTGGATAGAGTCTTAGGCTTAGAAAGATGCCATTTAGGTGAGTCGTGTAATTCTACAGATGAGAAAACAGAGATCAGAAGAATTAAGTGACTAGTCCCACAGAGAGTGGCAGGTCAGGCCCTGGAGTGCTAACCCCCTGCTCTTTCACTGCCAGATGGTGCCATGTGAGAAGAGCTTTCCACTCAGTTGGTTATCAGCTCACCTTTTTTCCTCATCCACACCCAAGTTCAGCTGTTTCCTGGTGAGAAATGGTTTAGGATGTGAATGTTCCCATCTGAAACCAACAGAAATGACAGGAGGAGCCTTGCTATCTGTTTCAAGATGGCTCTACAACCATGAGCCTGCGTGTCCATTTCCTGCATTAGCCTCGTCCATGTTGAATCCTGAATGATGACAGAATGGTAACTCACTGTGCAGGGCCCAGAAAAGCATTTGTTATACTCCAGATCTTCTGGAAATTCCCAACTGAAAAGAGACAAGGGCTACAGAAAAGGGAGTCATCTATCTCTGAAGAGTTAGCAGGTCAATCAGTGACACCAAAAGTTGTTAATTGATATAGATCTTTGGGCAAAGAGAAGTAAACTTCACCAGATTCATAGATTCCATGTCTTTTTCTACATCTTGGAGTAGATTTCAAATTAAACTCCATACATGATCATGTGACATTACTGAATAGATAAAAATGCATAGAGACTGTTAATGTATACAAAAATTAGAAACTTTAAATTTTCCCTGCCATAAATTATGCTTCTTTTGCTACCATGAATTAATGTCTACATTCTATTTCTTTATTTTTTTGTTTTTTTTGAGACAGGATCTTGCCCTGTTGCACAGGCTAGAGTACAGTGGTGCAGTCACTTCTCACTGTAGCCTCAACCTCCTGGGCTCAAGTAATCCCACCTCAGTCTCTTGAGTAGCTAAGATTACAGATGTGTACAACCATGCCCCCTGATTTTTTAAATTTTCTGTAGAGATGGGGTCTTGCTATGTTGCCTAGGCTGCTCTTGAATTCCTGGGCTCAAGCAATCCTCCCTCCTCTGCCTCCTGAAAAGCTGAGATTATGGGCATGTGCCACCATGCCCAGGCAAATATGTTAATATATAGAAAAAAATGTAGATTTCTTTTCATTTTTTCCTGCCACAATTTATACTTGTTTTTCTATCATGAATTAACATCTATGTTCTATTTGTTACTGGTCTGTTGTCAACAGTTCTTCTGTTCCTCCCCACCCCCACTCTTTCTGGGGTAGAGTTTTTGAATGGTAATAATGGCAGATATCAAGCCCTTGCCTTGGCCAAGTGGCCCATAGACCAAATATTTATCAACCTCACACTTATCTCAGGGCCACTCAGCTTTTCCACATTCTATTGTTTGGAAAAGCTATGTAGGAAAATGAAAATACTTTACATTTTTGTAAAAGGTACACTTCATATTTAATTTTAAATTTTATTCATTACATTTCAACATTTGAAAGCTGAGAATCAGAAAGGTAATATGACTTTACCCAGGGCACACAGCTTGCAGTTGGAGCTGGGACTTAATGTCAGGACTAGGGCTCCATGTTGTATGGTCTTATAACCTTGCTGGAGTTGATGTTTGGTCCTTGTGATGGAGAAAGGCACTGTTTCACAAAAGTTTAGATTAGATATTTCTGTTAAGTTTCTAGATTGGCCATAGATTGAAAAAAACCTCAGCCATTTATTAGATAAATTAGCTGTCACGATAGAATTCAGTAGTCACCTTACCCCCTTGTGCCACATTGTCTTGGGAACAGAGCATGGGCTTTGAGTCTGAAAGACTTGGTTTAAATTCCCAGCTATGGGAACTGCTAGAGGTGGTAGAAAAGGAGGAGGGCAGGGGTTGAAAAACTAACTGTTGGGTACTGGGCTTATTCCCTGGGCTGTGGGATCATTCGTAATGCAAACCTCAGTGTCACACAATATACCCAAGCAGCAAACCTGCACACGTACCCTCCAAATCTAAAATAAAAGGTGAGATTATAACAACAACAACAGAAAATTTCCAGCTGTGCCACTGACTAAGTACATGTGTCATTAGGAAAATTACTTAAGATCCGTGAGCCTCAGTTTCATGAACAAGGAAAACATCTACTATAAAAATTGTTGGGACAACAGGCAAGATGGCTGAAGAAGAACAGCTCTGGTCTGCAGCTCCCAGTGAGATCAATGCAGAAGATGGGTGATTTCTGTATTTCAAACTGAGGTACCTGGCTTATCTTATTGGGACTGATTAGACAGTGGGTGCAGCCCACAGAGGGCAAGCTGAAGCAGGATGGGCTGTCATCTCACCTGGGAAGTACAAGGGGTTCGGGAACTTCCTCCTCTAGCCAAGGGAAGTTGTGAAGGACTGTGCTGTGAGGAACTGTGTGCTCTGGTCCAGATACTATGCTTTTCCTATGGCCTCCACAACTTGCAGACCAGGAGATTCCCTCTGGTGCCTGTGCCACCAGGGTCCTGGGTTCCATGCACAAAACTGGACAGCTGTTTGGGCAGACACTGAGCTAGCTGCAGGAGTTTTTTTTTTTATTTTTTATTTTTTTTTAATTTTTTATATCCCAGTGGCATCTGGAATGCCAGTGAGACAGAACTGTTCACTTTCCTGGAAAGGGGACTGAAGCCAAGAAGCCAAGTGGTCTAGCTCAGTGGATCCCACCCCCATGGAGCCCAGCAAGCTAAATCCACTGGCTTGAAATTGTTGCTGCCAGTACAGCAGTCTGAAGTAGACCTGGGATGCTCGAGCTTGGTGGGGGAAGGTATGCCTGCCATTGCTCAGGCTTGAATAGGTAGTTTTCCCCTCACAGTGTAACAGAGCTGCCTGGAAGTTCAAACTGGGCAGAGCCCACCACAGCTTGGCAAAGCCACTGTAGCCAGACTGTCTCTCTAGACTCCTCCTCTCTGGGCAGGGCATCTCTGAAAGAAAGGCAGTAGCCCCATTTGGGGGCTTATAGATCAAACTCCCATCTCCCTGGGACAGAGCACCTGAGGGAAGAGGTGGCTGTGGGCACAGCTTCAGCAGACTTAAATGTTCCTGCCTGCGAGATCTGAAGAGAGCAGTAGATTTCCCCATGCAGTGCTTGAGTTCTGCTAAGGGACAGACTGCCTCCTCAAGCGGGTCTCTGACCCCCGTGCCTCCTGACTGGCAGACACTTCCCAGGTGGGGTTGACAGACATCTCATACAGGAGAGCTCTGGCTGGCATCTCGTGGGTGCCTCTCTGGGATAAAGCTTCCAGAGGAAGGAACAGGCAGCAGTCTTTGCTGTTCTGCAGTCTCCGGTGGTGATACAGGAAACAGGGTCTGGAGTGGACCTCCAGCAAACTCCAGCAGACCTGCAGTGGAGGGGCCTGACAGGAGGAAAACTAACAAACAGAAAGGAATAGCATCAACATCAACCAAAGGGACATCAACACAGAAACTCCATCTGAAGCTCACCAACATCAAAGACCAAAGGTAGATAAATCCACAAAAATGAGGAAAAATCAGTGCAAAAAGGCTGAAAATTCAAAAAACCAGAACGCCTCTTCTCCTGCAAAGGAACACAATCCCTAGCCAGCAAGGGAACAAAACTGGATGGAGAATGAGTTAGACAAATTGACAGAAGTGGGCTTCAGAGGATGGGTAATAACAAACTCCTCTGAGCTAAAGGAGCATGTTCTAACCCAATGCAAGTAAGCTAAGAACCTTGAAAAAAGATTAGAGAAATTGCTAACTAGAATAACCAGTTTAGAGAAGAACATAACTGACCTGATGGAGTTGAAAAATACAGAACAAGAACTTCATGAAGCATACACAAGTATCAATAGCCAAAGTGATCAAATCAAAGAAAGGATATCAGAGATTGAAGATCAATTTAATGAAATAAACTGTGAAGACAAGATGGGAGAAAAAAGAATGAAAAGAAATGAACAAAGCCTCCCAGAAATATGGGACTGTGTGAAAGGACCAAACTTATATTTGATTGCTGTACCTGAAAGTGACAGGGAGAATGGAACCAAGTTGGAAAAAACACTTCAGGATATTATCCAGGAGAACTTCCCCAGCCTAGCAAGACAGGCCAATATTCAAATTCAGGAAATATAGAGAACACCACAAAGATACCTCCTTGAGAAGAGCAACCATAAGACTCATAATTGTCAGATTCACCAAGTTTGAAATGAAGGAAAAAATGTTAAGTTCAGCCAGAGAGAAAGATCAGGTTACCCAGAAAGGGAAGCCCATCAGACTAACAGCAGATCTCTCTGCAGAAACCCTACAAGCCAGAAGAGAGTAGGTCCAATATTCAACATTGTTAAAGAAAAGGATTTTCATCCCTGAATTTCATATCCAGCCAAACTAAGTTTCATAAGTGAAGGAGAAATAAAATCCTTTACAGACAAGAAAATGCTGAGAGATTTTGTCACCACTAGGCCTGCCTTACAAGAGCTCCTGAAGAAAGCACTACACACGAAAAGGAACAACTGGTACCAGCCACTGAAAAAACATACTCAGTTGTAAAGACTGTTGACACTCGGAAGAGACTGCATCAACTAACGGGCAAAATAGCCAGCTAGCATCATGATGACAGGATTAAATTCACACATAACAATATTAAGCTTAAATGTAAATGGGCTAAATGCCCCAATTATAAGACACAGACTGGAAAATTGGATAAAGAGTCAAGACCCATTGGTATGCTGTATTCAGGAGACCCATCTCATGTGCAAAGACACACACAGACTCAAAGGAATGAAGGTATATTTACCAAACAAATGAAAAGCAAAACTAAGCAGGGGTTGCAATCCTAGTCTCTGATTAAAAAAACTTTAACAAAGATAAAAAAAGACAAAGTAGGGCATTACATAATGGTAAAGGGATCAATGCAACAAGAAGAGCTAACTATCCTAAATATATATGCACCTAATACAGGAGCACGCAGATTAATAAAGCAAGTTCTTAGAGATCTACAAAGAGACTTAGACTCCCACACAATAATAGTGAAAGATTTTAACACCTCACTGTCCATATCAGACAGATCAACGAGACAGAAAATTAACAAGCATATTCAGGATTTGAACTTGGCTCTGAACCAGGAAGACCTAATAGACATCTACAGAACTCTCCACCCCAAATTGACAGAATATATGTTCTTCTCAGCACCACGTCACACTTATTCTAAAATTGACTAGATAATTGGAAGGTATAGCACTCCTCAGCAAATGCAAAAGAATGAAAACCATAAGAAACAGTTTCTCAGACCACAATGCAATCACATTAGAACTCAGGATTAAGAAACTCACTCAAAACTGCACAACTACATGGAAACTGAACAACCTGCTTCTGAATGACTAATGGGTAAATAATGAAATTAAGGCAGAAAAAAAATGAAGTTCTCTGAAACCAATGAGAAGAAAGGAACAATGTACCAGAATCTCTGGGACACAGCCAACACAGTGTTTAGAGGGAAATTTATAGCACTAAATGCCCACAGGAAATACAGGAAAGATCTAAAATTGACACCCTAACATCACAATTGAAAGAATTGCAGAAGCAATAGCAAACAAATACAAAAGCTAGCAGAAGACAAGAAGTAACTAAGATAAGAGCAGAACTGAGGGATATAGAGACATGAAAGACCCCTCAAAAAATAAATGAATCCAGGAGCTGTGTTTTTGAAAAGATTAGCAAAGTAGATAGACCACTAGCCAAACTAATAAAGAAAAGAGAGAACAATCAAATAGACACGATAAAAAATGAAAAAGGGGATATAACTGATCCCACAGAAATACAAACTATCATCAGAGAATACTATAAACACCTGTACACAAATAAACTAGAAAATCCAGAAGAAATGGATAAATTCCTGAACTCATACACCTCCCAAGAGTAAATCAGGAAAAAGTCGAATCCCTGAATAGACCAATAACAAGTTCTGAAATTGAGGCAGTAATTAATAGCCTACCAACCAAAAAAAGCTCAAACCAAATGGATTCACAGCTGAATTCTACCAGAGGTACAAAGACGATCTGGTACCTTTCCTTCTGAAACTTTCCAAACAATAGAAAAAGAGGGACTCCTCCCTAACTCATTTTTTGAGGCCAGTATCATCCTGATACCAAAACCTGGCACAGATGCAACAAATAAAGAACATTTCAGACCAATATCCCTGATGAACATTGATGCAAAAATCCTCAGTAAAATACTGGCAAACTGAATCCAGCAGCACATCAAAAAACTTAGCCACCACAATCAAGTTGGCTTCATCCCTGGGATGCAAGGCTGGTTCAACATACAAACAAAGATAATCAAATCAATATTAACATAATCCATCACATAAAAAGAACAAATGACAAAAACCACATGATTATCTCATTAGATGCAGAAAAGGCCTTTGATAATATTCAACACTCCATCATGCTAAAAACTCTCAATAAACTAGGTATTGATGGACATATCTCAAAATAATAAAAGCTATTTATGACAAACCCATAACTAATATCATACTGAATGGGCAAAAGCTGGAAGCATTCCCTTTGAAAACTGGCACAAGACAAGGATACACTCTCATACCATTCCTATTCAACATGGTATTGGAAGTTTTGGTCAGGGCAGGAAGGCAAGAAAAAGAAATAAAGGGTATTCAGATAGGAAGAGAGAAGGTCAAATTGTCTCTGTTTGCAGATGACATGATCATATATTTAGAAAACCCCGCTGTCTCATCCCAAAATCTCCTTAAGCTGATAAGCAACTTCAGCAAAGTCTCAGGATATAAAATCAATGTGCAAAAATCACAAGCATTCCTATACACCAATAATAGACAAACAGAGAGCCACATCATGAATAACTCCCATTCACAATTGCTACAATGCGAATAAAATACCTAGGAATACAACTTACAAGGGATGTGAAGGACCTCTTCAAGGAGAATTACAAACCACTGCTTAAGGAAATAAGAGAGGACACAAACAAATGGAAAAACATTCCATGTTCATGTATGGAAAGAATCGATATCATGAAAATGGCCATGTTGCCCAAAGTAATTTATATATTCAGTGCTATCCCCATGAAGCTACCACTGACTTTCTTCACAGAATTATAAAAAGCTACTCTAAATTTCATATGGAGCCAAAAAAGAGCTCACATAGCCAAGAAAATCCTAAGCAAAAAGAACAAAGCTGGAGGCATCATGCTACCTTACTTCAAACTTACTATAAGGCTACTGTAACCAAAACAGTATGGTACTGGTACTCAAACAGATATATAGATCAATGGAACAGAACAGAGGCTTCAGAAATAACACCACACATCTATAACCATCTGATCTTCGACAGACTTGATAAAAACAAGCAATGGAGAAAGGATTTCCTATTTAATAAATGGTGTTGGGAAACCTGGCTAGCCATATGCAGAAAACTGAAACTGGACCCATTCTTTACACCTTATGCAAAAACTAACTCAAGATGAATTGAAGACTTAAATATAAGACCTAAAGCCATAAAAAGCTTGGAAGAAAATCTAGGCAATGCCATTCAGGACATAGGCATGGGCAAAGACTTCATGACTAAAACACCAAAGCAATGGCAATGAAAGCCAAAATTAACAAATGGGTCCTAATTAAACTAAAGAGCTTCTGTACAGCAAAAGAAACTGTCATCAGAGCGAATAGGCAACCTTCAGAATGGGAGAAAATTTTTGCAATCTATCCATCTGGCAAAGGTCTAGTATCCAGAATCTACAAAGGACTGAAACAAATTTACAAGAAAAAAAAACAAAACCCTATCAAAAAGTGGGCAAAGGATATGAACAGACATTTCTCAAAAGAAGACATTTATGGGGCCAAAAACCATGAATGAAAACTCATCATCATTGATCATTAGAGAAATTCAAATCAAAACCACAATGAGATACTATCTCATGCCATTTAGCATGGCGATCATTAAAAAGTCAGGAAACAGCAGATGCTGGAGAGTATTTGGAGAAATAGGAACACTTTGACACTGTTGGTGGGAGTATAAATTAGGGTTCAACCATGTGGAAGACAGTATGGCACTTCCTCAAGGACCTAGAAATAGAAATACCATTTAACTCAGCAATGTCATTACTGGGTATATACCCAAAGGATTATAAATCATTCTGCTGTAAAGATACATGCACCCGTATGCTTATTGCAGCACTGTTCACAATAGCCAAGACTTGGGACCAACCCAAATGTCTATTGATGATAGACTGGATAAAGAAAATGTGGCACATATACACCATGGGATACTATGCAGCCATAAAAAAGGATGAGTTTGTGTCCTTTGCAGGGACATGGATGAAGCTGGAAACCATCATTCTCAGCAAACCAACACAAGAACAGAAAACCAAACACCACATGTTCTCGCTCATAAGTGGGAATTGAACAATGATAACACATGGACACAGGGAGGGAAACACCACAAACTGAGGCCTGTCAGGGGGTGGGGGGCTAGGGTAGGAATATCATTAGGAGAAATATCTAATATAGGTGATGGGTTGATGGGTGCAGCAAACCACCATGGCACTTGTATACCTGGGTAACAAACCTGCATGTTCTGCACATGTATCTCAGAATTTAAAGTATAATAATAATAATAAAAAGTTATTGTGAGACAAAATGAGACAATACATATAAAACACTCAGCATAGAACTTAGGTAAATGAGTATTAGCTCCTGCTGTTACTGTTATTGACAATTGTAAGGGTGAGACAATTAAATACATTGTGTGAAAGACTGTCAGGTAATTTTAAAACAGTGGGAGCATCAGTTTTTCCACCATCTATATCACTGGTGATTTTGTTAATTTGAGGGCTAATTCATAGTGCCTAATAGAGCAGCTTATTAAGAAAGACAAAAGGCACTAGGCATGATCTAACTTCTAGCTGGAGTAGAGACAGCACTTCATTAGATTTCCCTAGGGATCCTATGGGGTGGGTGCTGTGGTACACATTTTAGAGAAAACTATTACGCTTTTAAAAGTTGACTGCCACATAATGTGTAAGCTAGCAAAGTGAGGATTTGAACACATATTGGTTTGAATTTGACAATATGTCGAGTATCTGTCATGCAATCTGTATGAATATCTATGTAATGCTAAAAAAGAAAAGCCCCAATAACCTTCCTTGATGTTTAGATTATTTACCATGTGAGTGTCAAACAATCATGAAGTAGATTCACCTGTTTAATAGAGTGATTGTGCCACTGAGTCATGTAAAGACAGACTTTTTAAAAAAAAATTAGGAATTCTTTTTAAAAAAAATAGGAATTGACAGTGTTGAAGATTTGGAAGTCTTTGTTTATTTACTTAGATTGCTTTCCCAAGTAAGATGCAAATTAAATGCAGGTGATTGCGTTACAGAAAAAATCATAATCACAATCTCATTTTTGGTTCTGATGTTCTGTGAATGGAACAGGATGTGGGAGAAATGATTGACACTCAGGAAATTTATTCGAAATTAAGATTTGGTCCACAATGGCATTGAAAAGATTGTTCTGAGAAGTCCTAATTCCTGATTCAGTGGTGACCTCTCCCTAATACTCATTTTACAAATGACTTTCAAACTCACTCCCATCCCTAAAGTCTTACCTATGTTTTCTCCAGCAATAGCACTATACACAAACCCTGACTGGTCTTAAAAACATTTTGAACATGAGATTCTCTCTTTTGGGGGTTGGATTTAAAAAATTCATTTGCTCTGCATCCTGGCATTCTGGTTACATTGTGAGAAGCAGCTGCATTCTGTGTTAGCGTGATTTGAAAATTTTCTTTGCAAAGGACCAGTCACAGAGAAAAGGACAGAAAAGACGGAAGGACAAGAGGATGGAGATGAAGAATGAGGCCCAGTGATAGAGAGGCAGAGGAGAGATGGAGCAAGAGAAAGATGAGGAAGGAGAAAGTGATGGAGAGAGGTGTTTAATGAGAGAGATGGGATGATGGAAAGAGATACAGACAGATAGGGATAATGAGAGCAAGAAAGTGGGAGAGAGAGACGAGGATCAGAGGTAGAGGAGGAAAGAAACCAAGAAGGCAGAGTCCCAACTCCTTCTGGGCCCAGCAGGGAGCTGGCAAGAAAGCATTTGAAGCCAGAGGGACATATTATCAAGAACCAGGTGTTGAACCTAATTGTAAGCAGACCCTGCCCACCCCTTCGGATGAGTGATGGACTCCTGGCCTGTGACCTGGCTTGGCAATCTCCACCCCCTGTCCGGGCTGCCATAAGGAGATACGTAATGTCTGGAGTGATGGGAAAGTCATGCCTGCAGATGGTACAGATGGAGCTACCTCATAAAATGACTCACTGTGAATCCTCACTGAAATCTCCGCTATAAAAATGATAATGGAAAAAGCACAAGAAAGCCTAAATGGGCTTGAAAGATATTTGTTCCAGCTTGTGTATCTCCCTTCAAAATTTGAAAAAGACCCTATTAGAAAGTGCCAGGAAGATAATGTATCTTCTTCCCTCCTGGCTAGAGCCCTCCCCCGTCCCCACCTCTTTTTGGACATCAGCATGTGAGTGAAAGTGGCAAGGGAAAAAGAGGAAAGGTATTGGAGGAAGATGCACGAATTATTTATGAAGCATGAGGGCTGATGTTCTGAAGAGGGAGGGCTGGGAGGCTCTTTTGGAAGAAAGGCAGTGGTATCCTGGAGAGACGGGAGGCAGGCTCTCAGGGAGTGGGAGAAGTTGTGTTTTGCTTGGTGCCTGGGGTAGGATGTTGCCAGAGGGGAGGGGGCCCCTCCTGGAGAGTGAGGTCAGACCCTGGACGATAGAGACATATAGCAGCATGAGTCATGCAGACCTCTGTAGCAAGATGAGGAAGCTTTTAAGTCCAAAGAGCTTAGAATTCTAAAAGTAACGATTATCAGCTCTTTCAAAGTCACCCAAGACCATGACACCTCTACATATGATGCTAAATATAGCTCAATTTTATGGATACAGAATCTGCTGGAATTTGAGGATATAATCCAATGGAAAGTCTTATGGTTCCTGTCTCCTTATCCCCTCTGACAGTGCTGGGACTGCTCCAGGTGCTGGCTGGTACAGGGTATAGGATGGAGGGGAGGATATAGCAGCACCCCAGCCCCTGAACAGCACTTGGAAACTGGTCGTCAGGGTATAGCTGCTCTTCAGTATGTGAGAAAGAGCCAGAACAGAGTGCATCTGCTGTTCTGATGGTGAGTGCTAGGTGGGTTACAACCAGGCTGTGCATGAGTAATGTGCATTGGGATATTTGGAGACCAGAAATGGTCCAGGTAAACAGTGAAGTCATGGTCATAGTTGAGTGTCTTGCTAGTGTAGTTGAAGTGTACAGAGATCTCAGTGCAGCATCCTGGACAGAGTAGAGTCCAATGCTTAGGGAGTATAGCATGGCTGGCACACTTGGTGGGATGCAGAGAGGCTTGAAATGTCCTGTCCATAGGGCAGAGTAGGCTCAGGTAGGTGATGAAGAATCAGGCACGTGGAATGGGGAGGTGGACATGGTGGTAGATGTGAATGAGGGAGAAACTTGCAAGAAACAGAATCCAGTTCAGATGGTTCACAAGACAGTGATGAAGGGAAAGCTGAGAGTGGTGTGGACAGAGTTAAGGGAGCCAACCAGGGAAGATGAAGTACTCAGGGACTAGCAGCAGTTGGGAGTTGTTACCAACCTAGGTCTGAAGGAGCAAGGGAGAATGATGTCTCTGCAGCCCCTTGAGAGCAGCAGCTGTTAGGGAGGAGCTGCCCCTGGCCAATGTTGTGATCACAAGGGGGCAGAGTCACTGCTACACAGAAGTCCAGACCAGGGAGGGAGTGGAGTAGAAACAGCCTAACCTCTTGCTCTCCTTGTGTCCCATCTCCTCCTGGTGCCTCCCATTGGTCAAACCCAATCTGAAGACGGCAATGAGAGAATCCATGAGATCAGCCTCCTGGGGCACAGAGCAAGGCCTACAAGGGCGGAGGGTGATTGGGAGTGAGGGAACACACAGAGATTGATCGGCATAGATCAAAACCAGCCAGATAGCAGTTGCTTAGGGTCTGGTAATTGGTCTGTGGCTAGAATCAGTCAGAGGAGAAGGCTACTCACAACTAGGCAGGCTCTCAGGCCTCAGGCTAGGATGGGCATGGCTCTAGTGCTTAAGAATAACGTCAGTACTAAATGGGGAAACCCAGGCTCAAACCTTACTCTTTGGAAAGCAGCACGACGGGAGATGGGGGAGGAACTAGGAGGAATATTGTGGCTCAGAAAGAGACTTACTAGGTTTCTTGGTTGTGTTCAATTGACCTAGTTTGTGATTCCATTAGATGTGGGTGGAGGCAAAGATGCTGATGTCTTTGTTATCTTCATTCTCATGGGCTCAGGAATTGGGCTGGGTCTGGGATCTCCCTGAGTTTTGGTTGGTGGAGTTGCCACAGGTGGAAGAGACAGCTGCGGTTGGTGCAGGTGCATGGTGTGAGTGGCAGTGGACTTAACAGACAGAGTACAGAAGCTTTGGAAGAAAGGCTGAGAGTGACTAGGAGCCTGGGTAATTAGTTTCTAGAAGCTGAGAGGGCCATTTGGGGGAGGAAACAGGCCAATGTGGCATCCATACCTAGAAGGGGCTTAAAAACTCGGTGAACCTCCCTCACAACGGGGCTTTTATTTTGTGGTAGGAGCCAGGCTCCGTGTCCTTAACCTGGTCCTGTGGAGGGGAGCAGGAACTGGTAAAACCTTGCTGAGGAGTATGGTAGAGTTAGGAGGAGAGGCAGTGGTTTTGGGGAGAAAGATCTTGACATTCTTTGCTTTTCACCTCAGCATTTTCTCAGATTTCCTTAGAATATATCCCTTAAATATATTGTCCTTTAATGAAGATTACACCTGAGGGAGGGACCTTTTGACTTAGATTAAAAGGCCTAACCTGAGCTGATTTCTCCATTAACTGATAAAATAATTAACGGACTCTATTATGTGTACTCAGGATAGATTTTTTGCATATGTTCATTAATACTAAAATGAACTTTTAAAGATGTATGGAATATACCTTAAACTCTATGGTCTTTTCCTTGCGTAGATACGAAGAACACGATCAATTATTTTCTAGTCAGACCATGAGGCACATTTTGGCATTTTGAATCGTGGTTGTCTCTGTGTCGTTATTCTTTGTTGTATCCTGGGTCAGGAGTGGGTCATCCATGTGCTGCTGACTTCCTTGGAAGTGGCAGCCATACCTCAGTCGCCCTCTCTGGAATTGAACCCTGATATCTTATCACCTTGGGTCACCTTCATGGGCATGGTGACTACCATTGAAAGCTAACAGATACACAACAATTATACTTCTACCTTTACGTGGATTCAAAGTTAGAAAACTTAGAATTGCCAAAATGAGCAAAACAATCTTGCATCTGTCCTTTATGTGCTTGGAGGATGTTAATGACGTTGTTTCCCGTCATGTGGGTATGGCTGGAAAGATCAGTGTGCATCCCTTCTTTGCAGAGAGTGGTTTCTGACCCCAGGACCTGCCTCTTGGTGAGTGCCCACCTCCCAGACTCACCCACTCCCCGCCTCTCAGATTTGCATTTTTGAACCATTTCCTCCTTGTGTTTTCTGCCTCATGTTGATATTTTATGGCATCTTGAAAATGATTGACCCAGATGTCTCAGATGTCTTATAACTGAGGAAATAACTTAGTAATAATTATGGGTGACCAGGCTTGGTGGCTCATGCCTGTAATCCCAGCCCTTTGGGAGGCTGAGGTGGGAGGATCTCTCAAGGCCAGAGGTTGGAGATGAGCCTGGGCAACATATTGAGAACCCTGTCTCTACAAAAAATAAAATAAAATTAAAAAATGAAAAAAATACAAGACAGTTATACATGGGGAATAGAATTGATAATTTACTAATAGTCATTGGAGAATTACCTGAAATTCAGGTGTCTAGTTCCTGAAATAAGTAAATTCCAGATTTAAGTGATTATGTCAACACTATTAATTCAGATGTGAGGAAATTATTCTATATTTTACTATACTTTTTGGATTCATTATAACCAGAATGATGCCTTATTTTTACTTCTAAAATTTGTTTAGTTTACACTCAATTTTGGATCTTACTCTCTAGCTAATTATATTTGTGTTTGAGACTAACCTAAGCCAGAGGCTGCACTGCACAAACATCTGACCAGTGTAACATATCTCAGATTACCATAGGAGGAGAGGCCCTATTGGAATGGCATTTATAAATATGGAGGGATGTCAGGATCACACAGTGACTACATGACTGGGTGTTCTGGAATAGTCCCAGTGTTAAATGCTGGGCAGTGTGGGTTAAGTAACAATCTTAGCCAATGAGGGGAGGAAATCTTCAGAGTAATTTACAATCTTCCTACCTTTTCCTGTACCACTCCTGGGCCACAAAGGCAGGTGAGCTGTACCTTCCTATTCTGTTACTTCTGAGAGAGAAGGTGTATAATGTGCCTGAGGACAGAATTACTTCGGTTTCAGACTTGTAGACTAAATGCATCCTTCTTTACTTTCATTTGTTCACATATAATTTTAAACGTATGGGGTGGGAAGTAGTAGTCTTGCTGGAAGGTTTTCTTGTAGCCTCCTTTTCCATTAAACTTGTATTTAGTACCTCTGTAATACCTTTGATTTTTTGATTATGAAAGTAATATAGAAAAGTATGAATAATTTATTCCCTTACACAGATTTCTAGAACTACTTGTTTCATGTACAGCCTACATATGTTAAAGACTCTTAATATACATATTGTGAGACTGTGTCTCAGAAAGTTTGTACCAATCCACATTCCTGCAAATGGACTAAATGAATGTTTTTATTAGAATCAAACAGTATTATTATTATTAATAAACCTTTGATAACTTGATAGGTGAAACGATCTTATTTTTATTGCATTCATATAATTCCTAGTGATCTTTATAAAAATATCTAAATAAGCCAACAAATATGTATTTATTAGCTTTTGTATACTGCCCCCCTTGGAGGGATAGAAGTGTGACCTTTTTTTTCTAAAAAAAAAAAAAAATTGAGTAAACCCTTCTTTATTTAGAAACCAAAGAGCTCATAAAGATAGAAAGACAATGAACAACGTTTTCCTTTTTTACAGATTCTGCATGCTAACTTTTTAAAACAGCCTTTGTCGACGCATTTTTATTTTTTAAAACTTGTACAAATTTATAGGGTGCATGTGAAATTTTGTTATATCTATATAATGTGAAGTGATCAAGTCAGGTATTTAGGGCGTCCATCACCTGAGTACAATCCATTTTTGTTAAGCATGATCACCCTACTCTATCAAACACTGAATTTATCCCTTTTTTTTTTTTTTTTTTTTTGAGACAGAGTTTCGCTCTTGTTCCCCAGGCTGGAGTGCAATGGCGCGATCTCGGCTCACCGCAACCTCCGCCTCCCGGGTTCAGGCAATTCTCCTGCCCCAGCCTCCTGAGTCGCTGGGATTACAGGCATGCGCCACCATGCCCAGCTAATTTTTTGTATCTCTAGTAGAGACGGGGTTTCACCATGTTGACCAGGATGGTCTCGATCTCTTGACCTTGTGATCCACCCGTCTCGGCCTCCCACAGTGCTGGGATTACAGGCTTGAGCCACCGCGCCCGGCCTATCCCTTCTATCTTATCGTATGTTTGTACCCTTTTACCCAAGAAGTGTCACATTTTTAAGTGCCGAAATGTATTTTCCTTTTTCTTGTTTTCTTTTTTTCCCCCACTTTAGAGAGTCTTTTTCTATTCAGAGGTCATTTATATTTTTCTTTAGTTTTTTAATGATTTGATGCAAAAACATTTATTTCTTGATCTACAGATATTCACTTTAATGAGTGTAGTAGGAGGTGTGGATTTAAATAGCTTTTTTCATTAAAAATTTGTAACCAGTTTTTATTAGTTAGCATTTTAGTTGTAAAGAAGAGAATCCACTATGGCTAGTTTAAGCAGACGTGGCACATACTGAGGATCTTGTGTGGCCACAAATCACTGAGCAAGGGGGCAACCTTCCAGCAATGACGTCCGGAGCTGCGTCAGAGTGAGTGATCTGCCAGCTGCCTCCAGTGCTGTGTTTACCTGTAAAACGTTTAGAGCCTTTGAGGAAAAGTCTCAGGCAGCTGCATCTGATTGGGGAAGAAATTTTTCTAGAAATTATTTTTGGAAGGCAATCCTCACAGTGTGGGAAATTATCAAAATATAGGGAAAATGTGCATGAGACTGGGTGACTACAAGTGATAGGTGAGTGAGTAAACCAACTACCCAGGCACATTCAACACCGATTTGTGAAGCCACCTTCCTCGTATATTAAATTTGTATTAAAAAAGCGTGGATTAGTAGGATCAGTCTCTGGTTTATATAGTTAGTTCTATCTGATTACAGTTGAAGCTTGAACAACACAGAGGTTAGGGATGCGAATCCCCTGCCCAGTCAAAATTCACATATAACTTTGATTTCCCCAAAACTCAACTACTCGCTGTTGACCGGAAACCCTATGCATAACATAAAGAGTCAATTAACACACATTTTGTATGTTGTATGTATTATGTAGTTTTTTTGTTTTTTTTTTACAACAAAGTAAGCTAGAGAAGAGATGTTACTAAGAAAATCATAAGGAAAAGAAAATATATTTACTATGCCCTAAGTAGAAGTGGATCATCATAAAGGCCTTCATCCTTGCTGTCTTCGCATTGAGTAGACTGAGCAGGAGGAGGAGGAAAAAGAAGAGTTGGTCTTGCTGTCTCAGGGATGGCAGAAGCAGAAGAAAATTCATCTATGAATGGATCTGTGCAGTTCAAAGCCATGTTGTTCAGGGGTCAACTTTACTTTTATACCCTTGTGCTAATGCCATAATTATTTTTTGTTGTGTTATGCTTTACCTACTACTGAAGTGCAATGCACTTATTTTTCAGTTCTTAGTTATTCTTGCCTATGTATTCTTCTGGATGGACTTCAAGATCACTTTATCAATTTACCGAAAAAGTTAAAATGGTATATTGATTAGAATTGCATTAAGCCTTCACGTTAATTTGGTAAGTATTGACCTTGTTAAATAACCACTCTTTCCATCCAAGTTTGTAATATATATTTTCATTTAGTCAAAGAAATTTTAATGTTCATCAATAAAGTTTTGTAGTTTTCTTCAAAAGAGTATTTACATTTCCCATTAAAATTATTCCAAAGCATTATATATTATTGCTAATCTAAAGAGACCCAGTTTTCTTTTATTTTCCCTATTTTTTTCCTGCTGAGCAGGAAAGCAATTAAATTTTGCATATGTATTTTGTATTAAACACTTAAAAATCTGTTTAATTCTCTTTAAGAGAATTTTAGTTAATTTTGGGTTTTATAAGTACATGGGTATATGCAAATAACAGTCATTTTGGAACATGACAGATATAAAATATAAGAAAAATTAATTTATATATAATTAATTCAGTAAGTTAGATGTAAATATACCCTGGAAGAGGAGATGATTCTAATATTGAAACAATGCTTGCATTCCCTCTGTATGGATATTCTAAGTAACACGTGTAAAGCTGGTGATTTATAGCATCCAGATATGCCCTCAAAGTCTACCACATGCCTTGGTTTCCCTGTCAATCTGCACCACATACCCAGACACACACATGGTGTTTTCTCTCTAAATGCAAGTTCTTAAGCTTCACAATCAGATTCTGAGTAGCAACACATTAATTCAAGCAGATTGATGCCTCAAGGAGTCTCCGTGGCCTTGCCTTTCCATCCGCTCAGTAGTGAAAGGGATTTCATAAATGAAAACAGGCCAGGGCTTACTCAGTTCAATCTTCCTGCCCATGCCACTCTCTTCCTTTCAACAACTAAGCCAGGTGTTTGGAGAACAGTGTCAGTGGGGTTTGTGGAATGTTACACTTAGAAGATTAAAAAATAAGTCAGTAAATAAGACCCAAAACAAGTGGAAAGAATTTGGTGAATGTTTGCTTTTAAGACTTCAGAGGCTCAAAATGATCTTGTCCCTTCCAGGCCAGCTAATGACTAAAGAAAGAGGTATTAGTGACATAGAGCTTCACTAAAAAACCATGGGATAATTAATGCCTTGGGTTTATAATAGTCATCATTGGATAATAACCTCTAATTGAATAGGGCAGAAAATACAGAGAAAGATATATATGTCCTGAATAGGACAGGATCTTGTTTGACAAATTTTCCTTGGGACTTAAAAAATTTTAATGAGTATTCATTTCTCCCTGTCACCTTAAAGGCACTTCATAGGCAGCACCATTCCTTGGTAGCTCATTGGCCATCTGGCCATACTAAATACTACCTGTGCTTGTTGTTTAGAGCACATACCGAATTCACTTACCTTGCTTGGGCAGTTCCAAGATCCATAGAAGAAGATGGGGTTTGAGGATGCTTTTGCTGTAAGACAGCTGAAGGTCCATTCTATTTCTTGAGGTTTTGACTTCTGGGACTTTCTTGTGATTGGTTATTTTAGGGTGGTTCTTAATGGACTTAGGACTTTGGGTCTGAGCCTAACCCAGGAACAGCTCAGATTCTACTCTTTCCAGTCAGAAGTGAACAGTGTGACGGGATTTCGGGGGGGTCTGCTGATGACATGAGGAGGTGTGTTAAGTAAAATATGCTAAAAGACCAAGGTTGGAGCTTTCTTAGTACTTGAAGGATTGCAGGATATTTGAGGTTGAAAAGGTTGCATTTATAGCCGGAAATGTGAGGAATCCTGTCACATCTTGAAGGAGCTCTAAGGGTCTGTAACATTCTCCAGCTGGGCTTAAATATTAGAATTCTTATGCAGTGCTTTCATGCTCACCTTCAAAGCCTGCTGGGTCCGACTTGAGTGTGGAGCCACAGAACACAGCTCCTCACATTTCTTGCCAGCCTGGAAGAGACCTAGAGTTCACAATTGCTGAAAAGTTGAAAAAATAAAACAAAACCAATTTAATGTGTGTGGGTAATCTCATATGATGAAGCCTCCTTAGAAAATCTGTATAATTAACCATTTTTGCAATTTAAAAATGTTGCAAATTGATCTGAAGAAAGCACACAATCCTGTTAAAACTTAAAGATTGTTTTGGAGGTGAACTAGAAATCTGCTAGAGCAAGGATTAAAAGGTTAATAATTCAATAATCAGTCAATTCTGGTAATCAATTTCATGAGGAAATCCCAGTTTTTGGAGAAGGAAAAACAACTTCTTTCTGGTTGAAAGGGCTGTAGGAGTTTTGACATTAATAAGTGGATCAAGATTTTATAAAAGTTGTTAGCCTAAGGTTTCCTGCTTTTAAAATATTTTCTTAAATGACGTTAAAAATATAAGTAACAGGAGATTATTTTAAATTAATGCAATAGAAAATTATATTTTTAGTAGAAAATCTGATTGAGTGGAACAGTATTGTTTAATTTGGCCTTGTGTATCTTGATAAGCAGTTATGTTTGGATTATAAGATTCAGATTCCACCATGACCTGAGGCAGTCAAGTGTGGTTGAGTAAAAACTATGCAATCTCCCGAAACTCAATTGAAGATACTGAGGGCAAAGTCATGGACCATGTGATAGCTTTTATGACCTCTTCAAATTAACTGCTTTTGACTGTGAAGCTAGATATATCTGAGAGATTAATTTGTGTTAATTTGTTTCCCATTTCTCTCCCCTCAGCAAAGTCAATGGCAGGGTTGAAAGTCTAAGAGGAAGCCCTCGATTTCTTCTAGCTTCTGTTTTCAAAGGAGTGCTTAAAGTATCCTACAAGGATGAGGAAAGTGGAAAGTCCTTTGCAGAAAGAAGCAGAGTGGCTTGGCAAAAGCGGGGGTTCACAGAAGTGACCGCTGCAGACGAGCATATTTTCTTGGACTGGATGGAGGAAAAGAGAAAGGTTGTGGGGATCCTGACAGCATCCTGTGGAGGCAGCAAGGCCTCAGAATGTGCATCTAGGCAGTTAAGGCCCAAGACGTTCTCACAGAATCTAGTGTCCTGGGACCATGAGAGGCAGCAGTGAGAAACTGGGCCTCAAGGATCCACTGGGACGAGACAGTGGCCATCTCTTTGGGAAACTGTGTGGTCAAATGACTGATCCCCACAAACTTGCCTCCCTTCTGCCCTCAGAACTTAAATACAAGCTGAGGAAAGAGGGGTGACCACTGAACCCCTGGGATTGTTTCCTGCCACTTTGATGGAGGCTTAAATTTGAAATTGACTTCCAGGATAGAAAGATACATTATTTCCTTTAGGTTTTATTTTGTGGACTGAGATCGAGCTTCTCTAAAGCTGCTTATAAGGATCAGTTACCAGCTTTTGTAGTTTTCCACAGTGAAAACTATAGAACTATTTTGGGTATAGGCAAAGTTTAAGAATGATTCTCTATATGATTCAGTCCCTGAGTCAAAGTTTGGGTCACTGATGGAAGCAATGGTGAGAAAAATATCCACACATTATAGGAGGTGAACAGTGGCCTGGAACATTTAGAAATGCAATTAAAATTAATTTTCTATATGCAAATTAAGTTATACTTACTATTGGCTTTCATTAAATGTATCTATTAGAGTCCCAGAAAGGAACAAGTGAAATGTTGTTTCTTGAAGAACTCGAGGAGAGACTAATGAGAAGGGCCTATTTACAAAACGGCAGTTAGGGAAAGCAGAAGGTGATGGTGACATCGCTTTGAGGCTGGTCAGAATGGGAGGTCATTCCCATCCCTGGGCTGACGGCGAGAGGAGAGATGTTGGTTATTGGAACCCACGGGGAGTGGAAAGGAGAGGAGAGCAAGCTTTATGATAAGGGTCACCTTTCAGGAGTTGTGGCCTTCAGTAGAGAGATGTAATCAACCTGCTATGATTGGCAGGGAGGAAGCTGGAGAAATAAATATTCCATCTCAACCTCACTGTCCCCTTTCCTTTGCAATTTCTACTAGTGCCTTTCTTTGGCCAAGCCCAACAGAAAGCTACAGGGCAGGGAGCCAAATGATACAGTCCAATATGGGTCAGTCTCCCAGGCACTGAACAGAGAAGAGGAACACGATAAATTTAAGTGGCACTGAGAATAATCACCACACAACCATGTTGGGAGACAGTCATCTCTCACTGTGGCATGATTACATTGGAACCTTTTTTGTTTTTTTGGTTTGTTTTTGCTACTGCCAGCAACAGAAAGCAGGAGTAATTAGCTTACAATGAATTAGAACTAAGAAAAAGGAAGCGTAGAGAAGACATCTTCAATTCTGCAAAACCAGTGACTTCAGATATTCACTTTCTACCAAGTCCTTGATTTAATTATCTTATTAGGTGACCCATTTGCTTTTTTTTTTTTGGCAAAGTCATCAGGAGCCATTCGTCATATTCATATTATAGACAGGTTCAGACATGGAGTTGACTATATGGTCAGTCTCTTCGAAGGAAACCTGATAGCACAGCAGGGAAAAGGACTGACACATGTAAGGCTTTCTGTGCTCCACAGTCCACAGAGGGTGGCAATCCAGTGTTAAGTGGCAACCCACAGCATACTATTGCATCCCATGTGAATGGGAAGCCCTGGAGCCTGAAGTGTGCAATACACTGGCCCTGGGTGCTGTTGTTTTTGGAGTTGGAGTCTCGCTCTGTTGCCCAGGCTGGAGTTTAGTGGCACAATCATAGTTCACTGCAGCCTTGAACTCCTGAGAAGCTAGGGTACAGGCTGTGCCACTCTGCCTGGCTATTTTTTAAAATTATATTCCACTCTGCCTGGCTATTTTTTAAAATTATTTTTTATAAAAATGGGGTCCTGCTATGTTGCCTAGGTTGCTCTCAAACTCCTGGCCTCAAGTGATCCTCCCCACTTGGCCTCCCAAAGCATCAGGATTATAGGTGTAAGCCACTGCACCTGGCCCCTGGGAGCTTTTTGAGAGGCTGTATTCACCCCTCTGACATTCCACATCTTATATTTATAAAGTGAGATTCTGTATTACTAAATTTAACTCTAAAATTTAGTAACTCTACAATTTAGTAATTTCATTGCTTTGAAAAGTAACCATAACAATGTAAATTTGTTTAATGTTCACTGTGTGCTAGATATTATACTAAGTGAATCAACCTTCTAGAATCAAAATGCTTGTTCTAATTATTATTTTTACTTTAATGGATAAGGAAAGCAATAATCAGAGAGGTTAAATAATTTGCCTCTGTTTTCTCAACCCATAAGTGGCAAACCTGGAAGTTGAACGTGGGAGTCTTTCTCTCCAGAGCCCACAATCTTAACTGCTAACTTCCCACTGTTTATATGAAGGAAAAAGCAACTTTCACCTGTATGCATTCAGCCAAATTTTAAGAGTGAACCCATACTTTGTATACCCATTGACAGTGTGAATTTCTTGTAATAAAATACTTTAAAAATATAAGATACCATACACATGGGGACCAGTGATGCCCATTAGCACTTTATCACTGTCAAGACCCAGGATTTCAGTTGCAAGAGGGAGGCTGGGGCAGTGTTTGTCCAGGCTGGTCGGGTGTTCTGAGTTTCCATTTGGTTAGCCTGTAAATGAATGGGGTGTTACTGAAATGTGAAGGAATGCGTTTTCTGCTACTTGCCTATTTTCACTGAGGGAATGATGTATGTAAATTGTAATTCATACGTTTTTCCCTGAAATATGGTCATACTTTCTGCTTTTCTGACCTTTTCTGTAGTTTGTTTTGGTTGGTCATTTGTCTTTTCTACACAAGGCAGGGAGGCCTCTAACAAGGGATAAATTAAGTGGTCAGCTAATCAAGTGAGAGCATAATGTAAAGGTTACTATGTAGCAGCACATCTCTTCAACTTGCAGAATATGGGAATAGTTGAACAATGGATCCTTCAATGAGGAAGGGATTTAATTGACCAAGAGAAGTACATCCATTGTAATCATCACTTTTCCAACGTTGATGATAGTGGATAGCTGAAGTATTTTTAATATGATCAAAGTTTTCTATAGAGATGGTTACCTAAATATAAGAAAAAAATTGAACAGAGCTGCTAAGAGATATAGAAATATCCCGGACATAGTTCTTTTTTCTTCCAGGCTCTTTGTCTTAGATTAATTCCCTGGAAGCACAGCCTGAGTTGAGTAATCTTGTGTAAGTGATTTATTGAGGGTTTCAGGAAAAATCAGTAAGCAAGTGAGGAAAGCAGGGTAGGGCAGGGGAGAAGCTGAGCACAGACTGGCTTCAGCTGGAGTCTAGCTTCAGCTCAATCCCCAGGGGCTCTGGAGGAGAGCTGTACCACAGTTAACCCAACTGGAGGCAATGGGGCTGGACTTTTGATCCCATATTGATTGGTCATTGGCTGTGGGCTGCACTTGAATTGGGATAGTGGGGTTTAACCTCTTGGGCATTTCCTGGCAAGATGGCTTCTGTAGGTCAAGGGCAATTAGCCAGAGAGGGATACGGCTGTGAGCCATTAGCAGCCAACACTCACAGGTGATGGTGAAAGTGGATGGGTGATAGGCCTGGTAAAGGGGACCATTCAGGTCAGGCACCAACAACATCTACTGTACTTTCAGGCTTTCTTATCGCTTCTGCTATGGTTTGAATATACGTGTCCATCCAAAATTCATATGTTGGAACCTACCACCCAATGTGATGGTAATAAGAAGTGGAGCCTTTTGGGAAGTGATTACATAATGAGCACTCCACTCTCATAAATGGGATTTGTGATCTTATAAAAGAGGTTGAACGGAATGTCCTAGTCCTGTTTTCCCCTTCCAACTTCACCAAATAAGGATGCTATAACAAGGTGCCATTTGGAAGTAGAGAGTGAGCTTACACGAGACACCAAATCTATCTGAGACTTGATCTTGGACTCTCAGCCCTCCAGAACTCTGGAGAATGGAGAATAAATTTCTATTGTTTATAAATTACCCAGTCAAAGATATTTTGTTATAGTAGCATGAGCTGACAGTGACGGCTTCCTTCCTGACTCATATATTGCAGATCAAGGTGGCCAGAGTAAAGCCCTGAAGTGCTTTAGCCCTTAACATGAAGTAAGAGTAAGAATTATTTGGAAAACATTTTGCAGCACGTGTAGTGTGTACATGCAAAGCAACCTTGTAAAATGTATTTCTTGTTGTGGACCATAGTCAACAAAGTTAATCCCTCCATGGAGGACCGATTAGAAAGACAGATTTTTTTTTTTTCTGCTTTTGGTTGTATATATAGAGGGAATGCAGATTGACTCAAACTTTATTTAGGGGAGAATCTATGCTGATTGCTCCTATGTCTAAGCAGATAGCTGGAAATGCAGAGAGCTGCAATTCTTCATTTTGTGCACATTTGCTGAGAAATTAAGTAGGACACAATGGATTTCTTCCCTAGTCCTCTCATTCCCTATCCATGCCCTGTGAACTTTCTACAAGATGGGTTTTTCTGCATGTAAAAGCTTCATCCTTAAAATGGTATGACTTAGGGACAGAGCTTCTCTACATTTCTCTCTCTCTTTTTAAAAACTCTGGTGGAGAAGAACGTTACAGTCCTTTTACTCACTCTATGCTAGGTGACATGAATGACACCTAATTGAAAAATATTGAAAGAATAATTTCAGCTTTATCAATTCTCCTTTCATTTAGAAATGTGCCATTCTGCAGAGGACATGATTTCTCTGTCCCATGCCAAATACTGTGGAGGGGCCTTCCCTAGAGGGAGGGCCTGCTACTCAGATCAGCTTTGCCATGGCTGGGTGGGTATGTTTATGTCATTTTAATTCTAAGGTTCAGTATTAGCAATCTCACTTGGCTAACAGGTAACATGGCATTTATGATAAAAACTCTAACCAAATTTGGAATAGAGGAAGCCTTCTTCTTCTTTGTGTTTTTTTTTTTTTTTTTTTGAGATGGAGTCTCGTTGTGTCACCCAGTTTGGAGTGCAGTGGCACGATATTGGCTCACTGCAACCTCTGCTTCCCAGGTTCAAGCAATTCTCCTACCTCAGCCTCCAGAGTAGCTGGGATTATAGGCACCAGCCACCACACCTGGCTAATTTTTGTATTTTTAGTGAAGACGGATTTTTGCATGTTGGCCAGGCTGCTCTTGAACTCCTGACCTCAGGAGATCTGCCTGCTTTGGTCTCCCAAAGTGCTATTACAGGCGTGAGCCGCTGCACCTGGCCTGAGAAAGCTTTCTTAACCCAATCAAGGGCCACTATGAAAGCTTAGATCAAAAGTCATAATGAATGGTAGGATGTTGAAAACTTTCCTTTTGAGATCAGGAGAAGGACAAGGATGACATGTTGACCATAACTACTTCTGTTCAACGTGTTATTGGAGAATCAAGATAGTGCTGTGACTCAGGCAACAAAACAAAATAAAACAAAAAATCAAAGATTAGTTATTGTTGAGACAGAATTAAAACTCATTCAAGATGAAATAATTGTGTAAAAATACAAGTGTTTTTGAATAAGTTATTAGAATTAGTAGATATATTTAGCAAAGTAACTAATATTAACTCAGTATACTAAAGTTAATAGCATTTTATATGCCATGAAGAATCAGTTAGACAATGTAATTTCAAAGAATTTTATACTTTACAATAAATGCAAAATTATCAAGTACACAGGAATCAACAAAAATGAAGTATAAGTCATTCATCAAGAAAATGATGATGATACTAAAAGCGATTCTAACTAAAAGGAGGATGTTTCATGTAGTTAGAAAGATATTGATCCCCTTCAAATTGATTCATAGATTTATAGTAATTACAATTAACATCTAATTTTTTTTTTTAGTAACTGGTCAACAGATTCCACAATTTATTTGGATAAGCAAAGAGATCCTGAAGAATAAAACCACTGTAGAAGATCAAGACTTGTCTTGTTGACTTTTAATACAGATAGTTTAATGTTCATGCAGTAACAGATAAAAAGACCAGTTGAACTGAATGGGCAGCTGAAAGACCAAACCAGGTTATGTAGAAATTCAACTTTCTAATGAAGTTTAATATGTGAACACTCCTAGGGAGAACCTTCAGAAAACACTCTTGCACACCAGGAGACAGGTTGAAGAATGCTTACAAAACAATTTTCAAAAAGCAAGCAGGCAAACAGAAGCTGGGAACATTACAGTAAGACAAATAAAGTAGGGTATATTCATTTAATGGAATACTATATAGCAGTAAAAATAAATTAACTATAGAAATAGATATGAAGACAGATGAATCTTAAAAACATAATTCTACTTCTTTGGAAGTCATAAGAAATATATTTTGTATGATTTCATTTATATTAAAATTCAAAAGAAGGCAGAATGAAGCAATATATTGTTTAGGCTTATATCATCGGTAATAAAATCTTAAAGAAAAACTAAAGAATGATTGTCACAAAATTCAAGAGTAGTGGTTCCCTCTGTGTGGGATGAGGGTGGAAGTGGGGTGAAAGGAGGAAGCTTCTGAGTTATGGGGAATGTTCCATTCCTTAAGCCAGGTGTTGGGTACATGGGTATTCATTTTTTTATTTTTCACACTGTACATATTCATATTATATATTCTATGTATAATCTATTTCAACATAAGCATTATTATGGATCATAGCAGGATTTGAAATGTGGGAAAAGATATAACAGGCAGCAGATGACATTTGGGAATGTAAAGGAGCTAAGCATGGCACCCTTTTGCTGCTGGGATTGTGAACTGTACCTTGCAGTAGCTCAGTGGATCTTTCTTTTTCGTAATGGATGATGGATATATCTCTTGACAAGAGTGGAGGAACCATGGGTTTGATTATACAAGAATACGAACCATGGAAAGAGCAATAGGAACACCATGTGGGCTTTGCAAAAAACTCAAGATGAAGCCATAAAGGGTCAAACCCACCTGTAATGGTCTTATAGCAAGAATGGAGCCAATGTATGTTCTGACATCTTTAGAAGTTTAAATACATCCTGGGTTGCTGGCAGTAAGTCATACCTAAAGTGTAGCTCTAAATTGTGTCATAAGTCATTTTCATTACTCATAACTGCAATGCCCATTTTCTAATCATTTAAATTTTGAATAAATTTTGGTGGCTTAAAAGTTTCTCCAGTGATATGTCCCTGTGCACTGATATTCTGAAATGCTTTCTTGCGTGGAAGAGGAAAGGGTAGCATTTCACTTAGAGGTATTATGAATAGTTATTAGGAATCAGCTTAGTATTCAACTTCTCTGCCAAATATTCTTGTGAAGGGGTGGGTTTCATTAGATCTGACTTTGCCCATGGGCAAAATGTCATTGGTCTTCTTTGTCATTGTTAAGAGAGTGTTGAGAACTGCTGGGCTGGAATACTGCAGAGGATAGAACACCACCAAGCTTTTTGGAAAAATACCTGAGCACTTAAATAACCCCCAAGAGGTGATGTCAGCAAGTGAGACTAAATCTTACTAAGCAGCTGAAAGGCATTCTGGAAAGGATTATGGCTATTGCACAGCGCCCTTGTGTAAGTCACGGCTATTAACTAAACACGAAAGGACGAACTGTCAGGCAGCCAACCTTTTTCTTGTCTGCTTGTTTTCCAATTTCTCTCAAATGCACCTTGAAAACTGTGGTACTAAACTGAGAACAGCACAACAGTTGCTTGAAGTCAGTGTTTCTGAAGCCTTCCATTCTGTGTTGCATGAGAGGAATGGATACCAGCTGTGTGCCTGGAGGCGAGGCTGTCATGGCAAATCCTTCCTTGCTCACCTAGAAGGATGGCGAGAGTTCTGTTTCCTGAGAATTACTAGTAACTGACAAATCCTGCTGGACTCTGAGTACGGATGGGAAAGTTCAGAAGCCATGTGTAAACAGTTGGCACGTTGGAAATATTTGCTAAGGAAAGAGCAGGCCCGAGGCATTCTGAAGAAGTAAAAAGTTTGTGTACTTTATTTTCCAGGACCCAGGCCAGTCCTGTGAAAGACTGATCACAGAAAAAGGATTATGAAATGCATACGAACTAGGAAGTGGCATCATATCTATTTTGATTTTCTGAGGCCAGGAGTTCAGGCTACTCACTGCCTCTCAGAAATTAGTTTGCAAAACATGAATCCATGTCTGTTTGTCTCTCTTTCCTATGTTCTTGTCAAAGTCATTGCAAACCATTTTCTATTTGTTAAGAAAAGCAAAAGCTGGTTAATGATTTGTAGTTTGAACACAAAAAGAAAGTTGGCAAATTTATCTATAAGCTTCTTACTCTATATTCTATAGACCATTTTCTTGCTCAAAGAGTATATTTATTGATATAGTATCATGCTGTTCTAGATCTACTTTTTATTTATAAATAGTTATTTTTATAAAATTAACCAATTTTGATGCTAGGGAGATAAAAATTTTCCTATACATTTATTATCATAGCAGACAATAATATCCTATGGATTGTTATCCATATATTCATGCAACTGGATTTATATTCTTTAGATAACACTGTATTATAATTTTCCATGTGGCTGCATAGTTTTTATAGCCATCACTTAAAATAGATTATTAATTTTGCTGAGAATGATGGTTTCCAGCTTCATCCATGTCCCTGCAAAGGGCATGAACTCATCCTTTTTTATGGTTGCATAGTATTCCATGGTGTATATGTGCTACATTTTCTTTATCCAGTCTATCATTGATAAGCATTTGGGTTGGTTCCAAGTCTTTGCTGTTGTGAATAGTGCTGCAGTAAACATATGTGTGCATGTATCTTTATAGTAGAATGATTTATAATCCTTTGTGTATACACATATATACCCAGTAATGGGATTGTTGGGTCAAATGGTATTTCTGGTTCTAGATTCTTGAGAAATCGCCACACTGTCTTCCACAATGGTTGAACTAATTTACAATCCCACCAACAGTGTAAAAGCATTCCTATTTCTCCACATCCTCTCCAGCATCTGTTGTTTCCTGACTTTTTAATGATCACCATTCTAACTGGCATGAGATGGTATCTCATTGTGGTTTTGATTTGCATTTCTCAAACTAACACAGTTTTCTAACCAAACACTGCATGTTCTCATTCATAAGTGGAAGCTGAACAATGAGAACACATGGACACAGGCAGGGGAACATCACACAATGGGACCTTTCAGGGGGTGGGAGACTAGGGAAGGGATATCATTAGGAGAAATACCTAACGTAGATGATGGGTTGATGGGTGCAGCAAACTACCATGGCACATAGATACCTACGTAACAAACCTGCACGTTCTGCACGTGTATCCCAAAACTTAAAGTATAATTTAAAAATTTTTAAAAAAGAATTTAAATAAAAAATAAAGAAAAAATAGATTATTAAAAATACAAGTTATTTAAAGAAAATATTGGCAATGAAGACAATTGGCAATTTTTTTTTTTTAAAGAGATAGGGTTGGGTCTCACTCTGTTGCCCAGGCTGGTCTGAAACTCCTGGCCTCGAGTGATCTTCCCTCCTTAGTCATTTGAGTAGCCAGCACTACTGGTAATTTTTAAGAATTGTTAGTTATCTAAACATATCTGTACATTTTGCATGAGTCTATCGTTTATCCATACTCTTAAAATACCATGCAATTTAGTATCCTGTTTTTGATGCTTAACTTGAGGAATTTTCTGTTATGTTACTGTCATACCCCTAATTTTAATGGTTGTATTATATCCCCTTTAGTAGATTTACCAACAATATATTTAAGTATTCTTCTATTGTTGACATTTAGAATATTTCCTCTAAATTGCTGCTATAAAAAAGCGATCATAAATGTCTTCCTGCATGTAGCTTCTTCTTAAATTGGATCTCTTCTCTAGGATATTACTGGGTCAAAGGCTAATCAGTGTTCTGGCTGCAGATGAGTATTGCCACATGGCTTTCCAAAATTGCACCAATTTACACAGCTACAAACATTGCGCAATAGAGTTAGCTTCATATAATTCTCAATATAATAATTATGAATTGAATAGCCCTGTTCTAATTTTATTAAATTAATAATGAAATTAATTTCCTAATATGTTTCTGCTTTGTCCATTTTGAGAATTACCAGTATACATAGTTTATATTTTCCTATTTCACTTTTAGAGTAGTGTTTAACTTATTATGTTATATTAGATTTTGGCATAAGGTTTGCCATAGATATTACTTTTCGTCAGATTTCTTGCATTTTATTATTTTTTTTGACATACCTAATTGTCATTTTTGGCAAATAATCAGTTTTCCTTTGTGATTTCTGTTACTTAGTAAGTCATTTTCTCTCTAAAGAATTGGAAAATATTCAATGCTATAGTCTTCTAGATTTTTTTATGACTTAAATAAAAGCAACTTTTTCAAAGTGAAAACTGTAGAATGCTTACAATAAATAGATATGCAAAAAGAAAATAAAAATAACAAAATAATCATAAATGCTGCTTTCCAGCGAAGAAAATAGGTAACATTTTGGTATATATCCTCTCAGACTATTTACACTGTAAATATATAAAGGTCAATATATAATAAAACACATTTTACAAAAATGGTATTGCATACACAATATGCACTATTTTATAAACTACATTCTTTCCTAAATTAAATCAAATGTAACCTAAATATCATTCTATATCAGTGACAATAGATGTCCCTAAGAATTTCAAGTGGCTATATGGCAGTCCATTACATGGAAGTCCAATAAAGTGTTTAACCATTCCTTCAGCACTGGGCATTTAGGTTTTCTTCTATTACAAACAAATTTGAACTGAATAGTTGTGTACAAAGATTTTTCACTCTTGTCCAATTCCCAGCAGGATGACACCTGGGGATCAAACATTTTTTAAAGATTTTTGATTTTCTTATCAAATTGGCTTTCCCCCATAGTTGTACTAGTTTCAATTTGAGCCAGTTAAGTTTGACAGTGCCCTTTTTCTTTTTGTTTTCTTTTATGTTTTATGTTTTTTTTTGAGACAGGATCTGGCTCTGTTGCCCAGGCTGGAGTGCAGTGGTGTGATCTTGGCTCACTGCAAACTCTCCTTCCTGAGCTTAAGCAATCCTCCCACCTCAGCCCCCCGCAAGCAGCTGGTACTACAGGCATGCACCGCCATGCCCAGCTAATTTTAAAATTCATTTTTGGTGGAAGATGGGGTTTCATTATATTGCTCATGCTGGTCTTGAACTCCTGAGCTCAAGTGATCTGACCCCTGCCTTGGCCTCCCAAAGTGCTGAGTTTACAGGCACGAGCCACTGCCCCTAGTCCCTGATATTATATTGCACCAGTTTACACAGCTACAAACATTGATTTTTGTAGCTTTGTAAATTGGTGTGTAAATTGACATCAGATTGTGGTAACTGTTATCAAATAAAGATAAAGCTACATTACAGTGTAGGGAGTGGCTTTCCCCTAAAAGTAATATTATATTCTCATTTTAATCACATAAGGAGGAGAGATAGCTTAGAGTCCCAGAAACCAGAATTGAGAGAGAGGATCAAAGCTGGAAGCAGAGGTGGTAGATGGCCCTTGGGCACTAAGATGTCAAGACTGTAAGTTGCAGGTGTCAGAAGGCCCCTGATAGGTGGAGAGAAGACAGCGATTATACTTGAACATGGAAGTTCCCAGGGCTGGTGCTAGGTCAGTGGGAAGGACACCTAAAATGCCTGAAGCCCTCAGGCAAATGCAAATACTCTGCCTTGGGAGGAACATTGAGGATCAAATTGTAAACATGGACTATAGACTGCTAATTGCCTTCTAATATGTCAAATAATTGAACTACCAGTTTATAACTGAGCAGATAGCCATCCATAATAAAGACTGTATTCTCTAAGTTCCTTTGCTGCTGTTTATGGTCATGTGACTAACATCTGATAAAAAGGATATAATGCAGAGGGATATGTATCCCTTCTGGGAAATGCCCAGAATGGAAGAATGAGAATGCCCAGAATGAGAGATGGCCAGAATGAGAGAACGAGAGAATGAGAATCAGAATGAGAGAAGAACAAGAATGCCCTTTCTCCTTTTTTGCTGCCCAAAATGTGGATTTGGTTGGACCAGATAGTGACCACTGTGAAAGTCCCACCCAGTTTCCCTTTATTGGACCAGAACAGCCATCCTCTAGCTGTTGAAAGTGTTGATTGCTAATGGCTCACAACTGTCCCTTTTTAGGGAATCTCTATTTCTTTTTTTTTGGAAGGAGATCAGCAATTTTAAGGTCTCTATCTTGGACTGTGAGGTGGAAACCGTGTATTAAGAATAGTATACAATAAAGTAGAAGGAAGCTGTTTCTCTGCTGATTGTGGACTGTGTGCCTCTGGAATTTTTGTATATAAAGTGCCTTGGAAGTACTTGAAAATGCAGGAATAATGATCACAACTGATTGGTTTCACTTGTTTCTTGAGAAGGGGAAAAAATTTTTTCATGTCCTTGCCAGGAATTGTAGGCTCTATTTAGCAGCGGATTTTCCTGAGGGTGTCACCTAATAGATGCTTTCAACAGGTAGAAATTTGACCACCTGACCAGGCATTCAGTATAGGGATGAAGCAAGGGCTTCCATGCACACAATTAGAATCCTGGTGATGCAGGATTTTTCTTGGCCACTTTGCCAACTGGGGCCTCCACACCTGGCTACTTCCCCTGACCCAAGCCTTGCAGGCACCCCCTACTTGGCCCATCAGTGCTGTAGATTGTACCCCCATTGGGGAGTTCCCAAATGTATCTGTTCATTTTCTTGCTGTTGATAAAGACATACCTGAGACTGGGTAATTTATAAAGAAAAGAGGTTTAATGGACTCACAGTTCCATGTGGCTGGGGAGGCCTCACATGGTGGAAGGTGAAAGGCATGTCTTACATAGCAGCAGACAAGAGAGAATGAGAACCAAGTGAAAGGGGAAACCCCTTATAAAACAATCGAATCCTATTCACTACCATGAGAACAATATGGGGGAAACCGCCCCCATGATTCCATTATCTCCCACTGGGCCTCTCCCACAACATGTGGGAATTATGGGAGCTACAATTTGAGACAAGATTTGGGTAGGGACACAGCCAAACCTGTATCAGTGAGTTTTTGTCCTGCATCCAAGAAGAATGAGGATACACTGACAATTTGAATGTTGAAGAATAATTTTATTGAATAACAAAACAGCTCTCAGTGGAGAGGGATCCTGGGAGAGGGTGGTCCCTTACCCCCATGTTGGTTGGTTTCTCTCTTCCAGTGTGTCTGGGTCCAGGGCTTTTAATGGACTCAGAACAGGGAGTGTGTATTGATTGGTTTGTGAGTATGCCAAAAAGGGTAAAGCAGAGACACCACTCAAAGGTGGGCATGACAATGTAGAAAACCAATTAGGAAAGCGTAGATATATGTAAAATAGGTGAAGGGTGGGGATTAATCAGAGGAAAATGCAGCAAACAGGAAGACAGGTTCTCAATCTGGTCCGTGGATATACCCGGGACTTGAAGCTAGGCTTTAAACTGTCTTTGGCTTGAAGGTCGGGGTTTCACTGGGGACCTGCCCGTAAATGCTTAGGCATTTGTCTGCCTCCTGCTGCCATCACTGGCTCCATTGCTTACTCTCCTGGTGACTTTGGCATTTTTCACTTGTAATATTGGCCGAATATTACCTGGCAACATAGGATTATTATAGGATTCAATATGTAAAACATATAATGCTCGGTAGCTATAGGTGGGTATGAGTAGTATAAGTAAAGCCATTTTCCATAGAATACATTCTTTCTCAGCTTTAAGAAAGGAAGATAATGAGATATTTGAAAACTTTTCAGAAAACTCATTCTAAACTAGCTCTTTTAGATCAAGAGATCCATTAGATTTTCTGACAACTTTTCTCATGGAGGCTTTTTCATGGAAGAAAGGAAACTGAAAGTTAAATCTATTATCTTCATGGTTTGCTGAACCCTGATGAGCTACTTAAAGAGCATCTGAAGTTACCAAGCATTTCTGTTGCCTTCTGAATAGCTTCATGGCCTCTATATGAAGCTACCACTCTCAGTCAAAATGAAAATCTACACCAAAAGCAAGAGCTGAAATTCCCTTGCTTGAAATTCCCAAGCTTGGCTGGACAGATTGAATTCCAAAGAAGACTAGTGCTTAGGACAAGAAGATGCAAACAAATGAGGCCACAGGAAGAGGAGGTAGTACAATGGAAGATCAGGCATTAGGGCAATAGAGGTAGGTGGCATGGAGGTCTGAGTCCCCTCTCCATGAAATTTGCTCTGGACTTGCTGGAGTCCCATCCTGAATATATCATTTTCATTTTACATAAAGTTGTGCTGTGCCTGTTGAATCTTATGATTTGGTGGATACGACAATACCCACCTCATGATGGGAGCTCTAAGCACAGAGTCACTTGTGGCTGTTTTTCAAAACAATGGCTGCTTTTCGAATGAAGAGTTCTTTGCTAAAGGCCTTGCTCTGGAGCCCTTGGGGCACATGCTGAACTTTCCTGCTGAGGCTTGACAAAGACTCCCTGGCACATCTCTGTCCACTAGGGATGCCTCCATCAACATTGCATCAACAGTGCACATGGCCTGTGTGTGTGGCAGTTTGTCTGGATTTGCTGTAGATTCTTCCCTGCTTCTGGCCACATTTGAAACTGCCAGGTTTATAAGTCACCAAATGTAACCAACACTCTGAGTGCCTGTCCCATACAGACTTGGTGTGACTACCCCGCCACACAAAATGGCTGCGTATTGTGAGTACCTGTGGCTCTCTGCAGGAGGGCTTTTTACTGGCTGGGGGAGCATTTGTAGCCTCTGCACCATGAAAACGAGCATTAATGTCCCTAGAAGCAGCGCACAAGCAATTGCAGATGGGTTCTTTCCTTCTTCAGGATAATTCTGAGTGTGTTCTACACTGTCTTCCGGAATTCTCCAGTGGGATTAAGCCTCAGCTGTCCACAGTGGTAATCTGCTTCATAACACACCCCTTATTGGCTTTCTTCCATTTCCTATCTCACATCCTAGGATCCTCTTTCTTTTTCTTTTTTAGTTGATTCTAATTTATTTTTTTAAGCAAATGAGACCATGCCAGACAAACTACTCTGCATATTGACAATTTCACTTATCAGTATTTCTTGGCTATCTTTCAAAGTCATACTTAAGAAACTGCCACATTTCCCCCCCTTTTTCTAGTTTTATTTTAGGTTCAGGGGGTACATGTGCAGGTTTGTTATGTAGTCGAATTGTGTGTTGCTGTGGTTTGGCATACAAATTAATGCTGACATTAATGCTGGCTACGAATGCTCCCCCAGCTAGGACGCCATCACCAAGGTAACAAGCACAGTTCCCGATAGGCAGCCTTTCAACCCAGCCCCCTCCCAATCTGCCACCTCAAGCAGTTCCTAGTGTCTATTGGTCCCATCTTTGTGTCCATGTATATTCAATGTTTAGCTCCCACATATAAGTTGAGAACATGTGGTATTTGGTTTTCGGTTCCTGCATATACACTGCTTGTACTCACATTCTTCTCTCAGACTCTGCTGCTGGGGAACCCAACCTAAGACATCCAATAAATGGAGAAAAGTAGTATTCCCTTGTGCAGTAAATGCTGCTTTCACAATCTGCAGAGGCCCAGATAACATGATGCCTCTTTCTTACTGGTAGAATGTGTAAGCTATAACCACTAACTCTTTACCTTAGAAGAGCTATCCCAGCATAACTCACACTACTGTATCTCTTAAAAAATTCATTGATGTAGCATGTCTCCAAGACTACCCTACTCTAGCACATAGGTGATTTCTAGGGCATCTTGCTCCATTGCTCCAGTGAACACACTGTCATTACATAGTGGACCAGCATAAGGTTTGGTGGAATGTCAAGAAGGTCAAGGTCCCTGCAAACTCGATAATGATGGAGAGCATGAGTTCACACAGCCCTGTGGCAAGATAGTAAATGTGTACTCTTCTGCCATGTGAGGCTAAGGCAGCTCAGCGGCCTTTGATTCTGCCCATTGATGTGAATTGAAAATACTCAGCCAGGTGCAGTGGCTCATGTCTGTAATCTCACAGCACTTTGGGAGGCTGAGGCGGGTGGATCACTAGAGGTCAGGAGTTCAAGACCAGCCTGGCCAGCATGGTGAAACCCCATCTCTACTAAAAATACAAAAAAAATTAGCCAGGTGTGGTGGAGCATGCCTGTAGTCCCAGCTACCTGGGAGGCAGAAGAATGGCTTGAACCCGGGAGGTGGAGGTTGTAGTAAGCCGAGATCATGCCACTGCAGTCCAGCCTGGGTTACAGAGTAAGATTCTGTCTCAAAAAAAGAAAAGAAAGAAAGAAAGAAAGAGAGAGAGAGAGAGAGAGAGAGAGAGAGAGAAAGAAAGAGGCCGGGCGCGGTGGCTCACGCCTGTAATCCCAGCACTTTGGGAGGCCGAGGCGGGTGGATCATGAGGTCAAGAGATCGAGAAAATTCTCCCCATATTGGAAGTCATATTACCAAGTGCAAGAACCTGTGTTGCACTCTCTAGAGAAAATACATTTACTAGGAGCAGCTGTGATTGTGACAACTACCGGGTTCATTTGTAGTAATTCCCCATGATCTGCCACAATTTATCTCGTTTGTAGAGAGCTCAGACAGTTGAGTTGAACAGGGATATGTTGAGGGTATGGTGGTGAGATATTACTTCTCATTTTATTTTCTTGGTTGGTCAGGGCAAGTAGTTTCAGGTACTTCTAACTGGCCTTTCCTACCGTCATGGCTCCTACTCCACAAATCACAAAACAAATGTGAGCTGCTAAATAATCCTATTCCAATTCTACACTCATGGCTTGGGAAAATATCCCATTTGTACTAATGTGAGATGAAATTAGGATACATAGTCATTTAACACTGGACCTCCAAAACCTCCTCCTACTCTGACCAGAGCACAACAGCATTTTAGTTTTCCGTTACGAGTGTTAGCTCAGACTCTGTATTTAAAATCTCTGTATTTAAAAATTCTGTCTTTAAAGCCTGGGTGTTCCCTTTCCTCAGTATACAGTTATGGCAAATGACTGCAAATCCTTGAAGAAAATATTAGAGGAATATTGACCATTATATTTGTAGCTATACTGAAATATCCTTCCTTAAGAGGACCTGGTCTCTCCTACTGTCAATGGGTTCTGGATCTGTAAATTGGATTAGATCTGGGTGAGGGACTCATTTTTTCCACTGTTATGGCTGATGTTGGTCTTCTGCTCTGTGTTCTCCTCTCTTTCTCTTTCTCTCTCTCTTTTTTTTTTTTTTTTTTGAGACAAAGTCTCACTCTGTTGCCCAAGCTGGAGTGCAGTGACGGGTCAGCTCGCTGCAACCTCCACTTCCTGGGTTCAGGCGATTCTCCTGCCTCAGCCTCCCGAATAGCTGGGACTACAGGCATGCACCACCATGCCTGGCTAATTTTTGTATTTTTAGTAGAGACAGGGTTTCACTATGCTGGCTAGACTGGTCTCAAACTCCTGACCTCATGATCCACCCACCTTGGCTTCTCAGAGTGCTGGGATTACAGGCATGAGCCACTGTGCCCAGCCTCTCTCTGTTTTTAATCATACAAGGTGAGCAGCACTGTAGTCAGCCACCTCAGTCTTAGGCATACCATAATCTAGTAGCCATCGGGTTACAGCTCCCAGTGGCTACCTGGTCCCTGGCACCCCAGAGTCCCACCATCCCCATTGACACTTGGGAGATCAGTTCCATGGTGGCATCTCTCACTGTCCACTTCAGCCTATTCAAGATATCCACTGTTAAGCTTCTCAAATATATCTGCACTTGCTTTACCGGTAAGTTACTTATTGCCTTCCTTATCAGCAGGGTCCTTTGGGTCCTCCCCTAGATGATGAATTCTCAGGTCTTATGTAGTAAATCCATTTTGACATTTCTATCTTCTGAGCTTTCTGACCTCTTTCTCAATACTATTCCAAGGAAGTTTTGGCACTTCTACCTCTTTTACTGGAGCCCATCACTGTGTCCAGGCTTTAAGAAGCCATCCTGGCAGGCTGTTATGAAAAGTTCCAAGTGACCTTGCTAGAATATTATATCCTGAGGCACAGATCAGTGACCTTCTCAATAAGATTATTGACCTCCTCAACAAGTCCTCCTTGATCTATCCTTCCACTCCCCCACTTTTGGTCTATATCCTGAAGACCCAATTCTACACATATCTCCCTCTTTGTGTCAGTATTATTAGCCAGATCCTGTAATTCCCTGTGTGTCAAGCTATGTCCTCTTGGTGCAGGTTTGTACTTTTCCTGCTTGAGCTCGGCTAAGACCTGACTTTTGTCATTCGTTTGAAGGTAATAAAGTGCCATGCAGAAGTTCTTGAGGAGAACAAATGTTATCATATGAGTTCATGGAAAGAAGGACTTCTCTTTTCTGGCAAGAGAGAGAGGGCTGCTTCTGCCATCCCAGAGTGTTAAGGGTACTCTGAGAAGTCGGGATTCCAGGGTTTTCCATTTAAATGATGGGCCAATTGTGTCTTAACCAAAGTATACAAAAATCATCATAAATAATTGCACTACTTGGATCCCATAGGCTAGACATATGAGGCTATTAGGAGTGTTTCGAAGTCATGGATCCAGTTGTTTGAAGTGCTATAAGGGCCTCAAATGAGAATTGGAGGGAGATGTTTTTACCTTCTCATTTTTCTGAGATTTAACTTCTGTCTCCATCCTTGTTCTGTGGGCTCATCCTCCCTCTAAATACTTATAGCTGTCTGTGGCCACCATCACCACTATGCTATGATGTCCTTAGATGTGAGGATATGACTAAACATGGACAAATCTCTTCCCTGTGGTTCAATAAGATAGATGTATAGTTTTCCTAAAGGAAATCAGATTTTTAGAGGACAGTATAGTTTGGTTATTTGTCTCCTCCAAATCTCATGTTGGAATTTGATTCCTGATGTTGGAGGTAGGGCCTGAGGGGAGGTATTTGGGTTATAGGAATGGATCCCTCATGAATGGCTTGGTGTGATCCTCAAGGTAATAAGTGAGTTCTTATTCTGTTAGTTCCTGTGAGAACTGATTGTTAAAAAGAGCCTGGCGCCTCCTTCCTCCCTCTCTCTTGCTTCCTAAGATAGGGCCTTCTATATGCCAGGTACCATGCCCCAATTTTACCTATGTTATTATATTTGCTCCTTCCAAAAATCTTCTTGGATAATTATTTTTGTTCTTATTTTATAGATGAGGACAGGAAAACTCAGAGAGATTTAATTTTTGCCCAAAGTCACGCAGCTAGTCATGAAGCTCCAGGATTTGATCTCTTTAGCTTTATACATTTCTTCCACTATCTCAAGTCTTAAAACATAAAAATAATAGCTATTCTCATGCAAGCAAGCATATGTATCACTACACTGAAAGCCCTTTTCCAGCTCTACTATTATTTAGCTATGTGAGCTTCTGAATACCTCAGCTACCTTATCTAACGAAAGCAAAGCAAAACAAACAAACAAAACTAGAAAGGGTGGATTCTGAGGCTTGGTAACATTCCCTCTGATCTTGAGTTATAATGCTGGACTCTATAGCTTCCTAAGGGAAGCAGTCATGGTGAGCAGCAAGCACAAATGGGAGGCTGGAACATGGTTGTGCAACGTCTGAAGGCCGTGCTTTTAGTGTTTGGGATCTTGGCTTCAGTCCTTAACTTTTGTTTTGAATTCGCCCAGTTGGAGCTTCATCACAGTGGATTCTAAATATCTTTTTTTCCCCCCTTAGGAGAGACAAAATAATACACGGTTTAAGGATATAAGTTTTGTAGTCAAAGAGAATGGGATTCCATTACTGGCTCCTTCATTTGCTAGTTGTCTAAATGTGGACACATTAATCTCTTGCTTTCCTCATCTATTAAAGGAGAAAGGAGATCAGTATTTCCTTTATAACCTTGATGTAAAAATTACATGAACTAATATCTGTGAAATACCTACCACAGTTCTGGCACACAGAATGATAAATAGTAGCTACTATTGTATTTATCATTATTATTACTGACTTCGGGAATTTGGGAGTTAAGAGGCCAGCCTTTTAACAGACACCTTCGACTTCTGGTCACTCATGGAAGTCACAAAGGGACTACATAAATCAGGATCATCTACGTGGGGATTGAAAATTAAAGATGATTTTGACATTACTAAAACGTGGAAGGATTTTTGCTGATACAGTAGATGTGACATTTCTATTGCTCAGAAACAGAAGTCTTCTTGGGAAGTAAGCAGAAGAATCCTGGCAGAATTCTAACATTTCCTAATTTGGAGAGCTGAGGGCAGATCATTCAGCAAATGGCAAAGACTCAACTTGAAATCTCTTTTCTTGGTGGAAAAAAGCAGTCTTTAAAAGCAGCAGCACTGGTAGATCCCAGAATGTGTGAACCAAACCCAGCAGACAGTGGGCAGTATGAATGAGTTGGCCCTGATGTGGGGGCAATAGAACTAAGAAGGACACTGAGTTCAGCCATGGCTTGGATCTGTGGGGCAACCAGAACAATATGAAATATGTTTTAACACATACCAAGATACAGGGTCCAGAGATTAATATGCATTCTCGAATAAGAGAACAGAATAAATGTAGAATCAACAATGATATAATAGAAAACCAAAACCTTCCCTAAAATGAAGAAACATTTAAATTCAAACAAAATATGGCCACATGCAAAGGCAAAAAAATGTTTTCTTTATATTAAAAGACATCTCCAGATACTGTGCAGATATCATTCTTGCAGACAGAGACTCCATCCACTTGAGCTATCATAATGTTCCAAGAATGATATCGCAGTACAAAACAACAGGCTGGGAGCAGTGGCTCATGTCTTTAATCCCAGCACTTTGAAAGGCCGAGGTGGGCGGATCACCTGATGTCAGAAATTCGAGACTAGCCTAGCCAACATGGTGAACTAAAAATACAAAATTAGCCAGGTGTAGTGGGGCACACTTGTAGTCCCAGCTAGTCAGGAGGCTGAGGCATGAGAATCACTTGAACTTGGGAGGTGGAGGTTGAAGTGAGCTGAGATAACGCCATTGCACTCCAGCCTGGGCAACAAGAGTAAAACTCTGTCTCAAAAGCAAAAAACAAACCAACAAAACAACAGAAATTCAGGACTGAAACCAATTAAAAGTAGAATACATATGAATAGCTGAAAATATGTAAAATAATATACAATTTTAAAAGAATGATTGAAAGAGAAGATATAGGATATAAACAATAATTCTGACAAAAATATATAGTAGGTTGGAATTCCCATGGTACATCAATAATGGCCAGGACGTAAGTGAAAAGGATGAGAAAAGGTAAACGCCAGCTGATTTCTTCATTTTACATACAGGGAAATGATAGTTTTCTTTTTCCTTGAATAGTTAATGGACTGTGAATGATAGAAAAACAAAGCATGTTTATATCTTATGTACTTCTGTAGAAAAAGAAAGACTCAGGTAAACATAGTCTGTATAGCAAAAGAAAGATAAGGCGATAGCAAGGAAGCATAAAAATAAAACATCAGTACAAGTATTGTGTATATCAATTAAAAAAACACAAAACCCCTCAAAACCAAAACGAAACATTGAGCAATGTGATACAAATTTAAGTCAAAATAAAATCTACTGTTATGCTATGATTTGAATATCTGTGTCCTCCAAAACTCATGTTAAAGTTAATACCCAGTGTGGCAGTATTGAGAGGTGGGTTTTTTAAGAGGTTATCGGATCATGAAGGCTCTGCCCTTATGATTGGATTAATCCAGTCATAGATTAATGCACTAATGGGTTATTTTGGAAGTGGAACTGTTGGCTTTATAAGAAGAGGAAGAGAGACCTGAGCTAGCATGTGAGCACACTCAGCCCTCTGGCCATGTGACCAGTAAGAAGGCCCTTATCAGGTGTGGCCCCTTGACCTTGGACTTAACCTCTGTAAGTGTAAGAAATAAATTATTATTATTTTCTTACAAATAAATTACCCAGTTTTAGGTATTCTGTTAAAAGCAACAGAAAATGGACTAAGACATACATGCTATCTATAAGTGACCTAGGATTAAGAACAAAGCCAAAAAGTATAGTCAAATAATAGAAGAATGCAGCAGTAGCAATGTGGCAGACTGCAGTTTGCTACCTACTGTCCAATCTCCCTTTCATTTGTAGTAAGTGAATTCTGATTTCCTTGGGAATAGAGTGGCAAGGTATCCAGATTAAAAGCCTTATTTCTCACCCTCCCTTGCAGATGGGGTGACTATGTGATAAAGTTCTCACCAAGGAGAAAGAGCAGAAGTTGTTGGGAGGGGCTTCCTAAAAGCTGCTTGAAAGGGGAGAACACTCAGCTCTGTTTACCCTTTGCCCTTTGAGCTTCGATCTTGGATTGTGAACATGATGGCTAATGCCAGAGTTGCCATCCTGTGGCCGTAGGGAAAGATAAAAAAGTTACAGAGACTGAGACACTGACATTCTCCTTTTTTGTGTGAGGCTGGAGTGCAGTGGCGTGATCTCGGCTCACTGCAACCTCAGCCTCCCGGGTTCAAGCAATTCCCTGCCTCAGCCTCCCAAGTAGCTGGGACAACAGGCGCACGCCACCACACCCCGCTAATTTTTTATGTTGTAGTAGAGACAGAGTTTCACCATGTTGGCCAGGATGGTCTCCATCTCCTGACCTAGTGATCCACCTGCCTCAGCCTCCCAAAGCGCATGGATTACAGATATGAGCCACTGTCCGGCCGACACCGACATTCTTAAGCCACTGAATTGAAGCAAACCATGACTTATTTCTTGACTTATTTATGGGAGAAGTAAGCATCCACTTGGTTAAGTCACTCTTATTTGGGTTTGCAGTCAAACGCAAATCCTAAACATCAAAGTAATACGCAAACAGGACAAAGGCTAATTTACATCTATAAACATATAATCTACAATGTAGATTTAACAGTTGTGAATCTTCATGTATGTAATCATGTGGGTGCTATGGTCTGAATGTCTGTGTCTCCCCAAAATTCATATGTTGAAATCCTAATTACTGAGTTTATAGTATTAGGAGGTGGGGCTTTTGGAAGGTGATCAGTCCTTTTCAAGGACTCTGCCCTCATAAATGGGATTAGTGCCCTATGACAAAGGCCTGAGAGAGCGCTCTTGCCCCTTCTGCCATGTGACATTATAGGAAAAAGACTGCTGTCTGTGAACCAGGAAGTGGGCCCTTACTAGACACTGAATCTGCCAGCACCTTGATCTTAGACTTCTCAGCCTCCAGAACTTTGAGAAACAAATTTCTGTTGTTATCCATTGCTACCCAATCTATGATATTCTGTTATTACAGCTTTAATATACTAAGACAGTGGCTAAAACCAGTGAAGAAAGAGAGCTGGAAACACAAGAAGAAACTGGTAGGATCATAGTAGGTTCTTAAATACATCTTTGTCTGCAGATCAAATAGCAACAAATAAGTTTAGGAAAGATTTTAATAGTAAAAATAAATAATTAATAGGACTATATTAAATATTAAACCCTACAAGGAGAAAATGCATTTACGTTTCAAGCAGCTATTAATCCTGCTAAGCCAGTGAGGATCTTACTTAATGTCAAAAATATTTGTATATCCCTTGATCATAAAATTCATACCAATAATCTTATGAACTCGAGTGTATGGGTGGATGTGGTTGTAAAATTACAGTCAGTGTAGAGATCTAGTGGGTAAGGAAAACGGTAGATGCGTTTTTGGAAGGCTGATTGGGTTGAGGCTGGAAAATGGGAGTATGTTTTGTTTCTCTTCTCTTTCTTTAGTCCTACCATGCCATTTCCCAAATGCTGTCTCATGAGTGGGGGGATTAATAAAAAATACTTTTCACTGGAAATCTCTTACCAGCTATAGGTATTTATAGGTATAGTCTTTTTTTAAATTAAAAAAGTCATGGACTTTTATTATCATTCACATACTTCGCAGAAAAAGAAATGTAGGAAATGGGTCAGAGTTGTATAAAAAGACATCTGGGAGCAGGATGGTCCTGACATCCAGCACAGCTGCACTGTCTGATGCCCCTTTGCAGATGAGGTCCTGGGCACACTTGGCACAGCCCACAGAGCAACAGGAGCAGCAGCTCTTCTTGAAGAAGGTGCATTTGCATTTTTTGTGTTTTCAGGACCCAGCACAGGTGCAGGAGCCACCAGTGGCCAGAACCAGTTGCAGTTCGTTTGGGACCAAGGTAAGGCTGGAGTTCCAAAGCAAGAGGCTAAGAGGCAGTGGGGATGTTGGAAGATGGAATGAAGCTTCTGTACAGTCTTTTCAAGTTTCAGGCTGGTTCCTTGAATGGGTGACATTAAACAACCAGATATGGTATATTTGTGAGCCAAAGGTTTACATTTTGTTTGGTTACGTTAGTTGTCAAACAGGAAGCAATTAGAAACGTGCCGGGCCTGTAAGAACTGCCTACTAAAGGACAGCAATAACTATTCATCAGTGCTGTACCTTCCTCTGTTGCTCGAGTGCTTTTCATCCTTACAATCTGGCTCAGGTCTCATCCTCCATGACACTGCTCTGGGTACTCTAGCTCCGTCACACTATGGCATCTACCACACATTTAATCATTTATTTGTCTTCTAGTTGTTTTCTAGTGTTCATAATATCCCTCGTCCTCTACTCCAAGTGCCTGAAGGGACAGTGCCAAGTAGTATAGCACTACCATCAATGCATGGTGCTGGTGGAGACTGCTGGGGTGCAAAACCCTGTTCTACTAGCTAGCTGTATGATCTAGTCCAAGTTATTTGACATCTCAAGGCCATTAATATGTTTGTGCACATAGCTTTTGTTTTATTTTGGGTTGTTTTCTTCCCAGCAATGAGATTACTGTGTTAAAAGATATTGCTTATAGCTGTGTGACTTAGGCAGTTACATACATCTTATGTCTTAGTTTCCTTGTACGTAAAATGAAGATCATAGACTTTCTCATAGTGTGACTTTGATGATTAACAGATAATACACATAGTTTCTGGCAAATAGTAAACACTGTGTTCATGCTAACTATTATTATTGTTTGATTGATTGAGATTCTTGTGCTAACATTTCTTTAGGCCCTGCTGATCACAGGATCAGAAGGATGCTTGACAGAGGAAAATAAATCAAATTATTCCCTTAACTGAGGCTTTTGTATTACCTGAGTTTTATCATGTTGTCTGCTTTTCTGACCATCCATATCCATGATTAATTAAAAGATAGCTGAATTTGATATGGTGGCAGCTTTTCACAAGATCTACTGAAAACATGAGCTATAAATGTTGTTTTGGTAATCTGGAAGGGGCAAAAGGAAAGGAGTGAAAAAAGCCTCAGTAATACAATTCTAAATCTTTTTCTGCTACATAAGAACACCAACTTTCTTCCTGCCTGTATAAACAATTTACTTTTAGAGCAGAACTTATGAAATGTAGACCTGGGATGGGAAGGCAAGATTCGATTTGTGGGGTCATGCTTGGTGAGAAAAGTGTTCCCAGAAATAATATTTGAAGAAGGATTACATTCTGAACCCCACTCAATTTCTTACCTGCTGGCAAAATAAATTATGGTGCTGGGCGGGTTTCAAGCCTGTTCAGATGCCAAAGTTGATATCCGATGAGGTTCTATTCAGGGCTTTTTTACACACATTTTCAATGGCTGCCAAGACATTTGCCTTTTCACTACATCTCTGTTAAGCACTAAAGCTCATGGCTTGATGTGCTTCACAAGCTGCAGAAGGGACTGGATCTGACAGCTTGGTGTGTCCAGAGATTAACAGAGGCCGAGCTCAGCTGACAAGGGAAAGAGAGACATAGTCCTGTGGCAAGGCACTTAGAAATGACTTTGATTTCCCTGATGGAGATTAGAAATAATGCTGTCTCTGTCCTAAAAAGCATAAAAAATATGGTCAGTTTTAGCTGAGGATTTAGAAAAAGTCTTTATGTGTGTGTGTAATTATAAACATAATATGTAATTATTTTGTATAATTCCATGTTATATAATTATGGTATATAATTTTATGTGTATATATTGTATGCATCTATTCTCTGAATACACTTATACATATACCCCACAAACACAGACACACATTCACTCACGTTTATTTTCTCCCTCTCTGTTTTTGGTCATTTAAAAAAAAAAGAAAAAAAAATATTGAGTTTAGATTTAAAAATTACTTTGTAGTATTTATTGCTAAATAGCGAGCTCTGAATCTGAAGCTACCAAAGATGACAAGCCTGACTGCTTCACACCGTGAATTTAAGCATCTGAAAACAATGAATGCCGGATGTCCACTGTGTGATCAATACAGGTCCTGTCGGTTGTCAACATTCTTTTCAAAAAGATTAATTAAATAAAATGGAATCAGCATGGAAAGATTAGATTACACTGGAAAACAATGCATATATCATAGATATCATTAGACGGCTAAGAAAGAGTTGATCAAAGAGATAAGCGAACATATACCTGCAGCGTACCCAACCACAACACAAAATCACCCAAATGATATGGCTTCACTTGCTGCTGGATTTGGTCTCTGTAGAGAGGCAGATTTATGGTTAGTAATTTGTGTCCCTCAAAATTTTAAGGCAGGAGGCAGATGAAAATATAGTGTGCTCAGCAAAACCTCTCTACAGCTGACTGTTGGACAGAAACTTAAGTTTCTTGAAAACTCATGGAAAAACCATTCAAAGTCCTAACTTCTGGACCCTTATTATGATTGTGGGGAAAATAACTTTTAAAACCTGATATGTTCACTTATGCACAAAGGTATATTTTTACGGTATAGCAAAAAAGGTAAATTAGGAATATGCTTATATTCCAAATGACCTGGTATTACTTTATTTTGTCATAAATTGCATGTATCCCAATGTGATTGAAACCCTACCAGGGTTTGAAGTTATAACCGCAGCTAATGTATTTGAAAAAATAAAAAGCTTTTTGTCAGTATGGTTTCTGCTTCAAACTGTGCAAGATACACTCATTCTCCAAGAGAGAAGGACCCCCCCAACTTTTTTTTTTAAAATAAAAACCTTAAAAGACTAAGCAGGAAATAACACACACTCATGGAGACATTTTAACCAAAAAAGAATAATTGAATGCAAGTGAGAATGGGGATATATTTTAAATTAAAGAATTTTGACAGGCCAGCAAAAGAACAAAGAGCTGTATTCTGTATTACTTATTTTCCAGGGGTTCCAGACTCTCATAGACTTCGATGGGAGGGCTACTCACAGTGGGGAGGCCTGGAGCTGAAGAAATGTGGATCAAAGCAATCAGCTCAAAGCATCTCATTCTGCCTTCCATAGGCCAGCTGTTCTGAAAGTTCTATGGCCTTCCACAGTCATGCCTGCCTTTTCCAAAATGGCAGTTGCAAGACAGTTAAAATCCTCACCTGAATCACTGGGCTTGCCTTAAAATATTTTGTCCATTCTTTTTTTCTCTATTTACACTATGGTTCAATGGGGGATCAATGGGTTGAGTAGTGACAATGAGCTTTTGGTTGATGAAAAAGAGGGGAGTGACATAAAAATGACTGTTTCTTGGGGTGAATAGCATAAAGAAGGCATTTCTTACCTTGGGCAAAGCTTGGTCTTGGCCTCTCTGTGCTTAACAACGTGAGCCACAGAATGGATGTGATGTTGAAGGAAGAACATAAGCTTTCATCAGTTCTGGGTTCAAATCCAGCCTTGCCAGTTCACCGCAGGATGATCTGTGACAAGCCTCCTACTCTCTCTGAGTCTCATGTCTTTCACTTAAAGTGGGGCTAATAATACCTACCCCAGGAAGTTTGGGCAAGGATTAATGATAGAAAGCGTATGTGAGGGAAAAGCAGAGTGTCTGGTCCTTAATAGTTATTAAATTAAATATATGTCAGTTTTCCTTAAGAGCTTCTGAACTAGATTCACTTTCTCCTTCTACCACTTTCTCCTGGCTGTGTGACATTGGTAAGGCTCTTTTATCTTTCTGAGTATTATATGGCTTATTGGTAAAATGCTAATAGGTCCTACCTCAAAGGTTTGCTGAAAACAATTAGTTTTTTTAAAAAAAGTGTTTAATACAGTTTCTGTCATGCAGTAAGCTCTCAAAAAAGGGTTCTTACATATTATGCCCAAGTTTTCCATGAGTTTGCTTTGCTGTTTTTCTTAACCAGTTCCCAAACTCCCAGTTCCACGAGAACATGAATCTTCTTTCTTTTTCCATGCATCCTCTTCTCCAGCCTTGATATATAGAGAGGCTATCAGCTGGGATATGCACTTGAGAGCAACCCCTATGTCCACTTTCAGCATTTGAAAACAACATGAGAATCTACTATGAAATTGGGTGGATTCACGTCAATATAATGTTTTAAAATATTTTCTAGATTCCTTAATTCTAAGCGCATTTCAACAAATGCATGATATACCTTAATGATGATATAATCAGCAACTCCAAATCAAACTAATAGGCAAAAGGTTCTAAGTTGTATATCTTACTGTTATAGTTGGGTCATGAAACTATTGATTCAACTGACCAATTAAGAGCTTAATGACCAGTTAATTCTGTTCTTCACCTTCAGGTTGCCCCACTCCCTAAATGTTGCTAAATAAAAACGGATTGATCTCTAGTCATCTAAGAAAATTCTCTTGTCTCCTCAATGAGGCTCACTGTTGTATGAAATAGTCTTCAAGCTAGTGAAAGTTTTTTGGGAGCATCAGGGTGAATATCTCTTAAAATAAAAGAAAGAATAAAAAAGAAAAGAAGAAAAAAAAGAGAAACTGAGTACAAATGGTCCTTACTCCTGTACCCAGCCCTTTCCCCCTGGGCCATTTTGGTTTCATATCACATGGGACAATAGAAGGGACAGTTTTGAGGTTAAATTGACTGGATAATATTTTATAATTGTGATGTGCTGATATGAAAAACTGTATACAGATTGATTATATATTTTGTATTTTCCAGAGGGAGCATATATTCTTTACTCATAAGGAACAATGCAAATGTGAACATAAACTCAGTCAGAACAGGCCTTTCCTTATTCTCTGCTTCCTTCCAACCAAAACCTCCAAATTAATGCATTAGATAGCTAATGGATTTGTGGTGTAGACTCATTAAAAAAATGGGTGCATGCAGATCTTACACAGAGAATAAAGATCCTTTGCTTAGAATGGAGGTAGATACCTACACTGTAGGCCCTGCACCAAGCCCCCAAGTCTGACAGAACTCCTCTCAGGAAATGATGGAGTGTAGAGAGGCCATGATGGCAAAATGACCTTAGGAATTTTTCACTGTACCTTGTCTCATGGTATCCCTAAGTCCCAAAGGTTCTTGGCAAAGGTTTTGGGCAGAGCAGATGAAGCCAACTGCTTGTGCCCCTATGTGGCATTGTGGAATTTATGCCAGGCTTGTTGGAAGAATTAAGTTCTGTTACTTAATAACTCTGAAAGCTTGGATGAATCACTGAATTTCTTTATGATGCAGTTTACTCATCTGTAAATTAGATATAACAATATCTATCTTTCCTAACATACAGAGAAGTTGTAAGATTCAAATGACAAAAGCATTTGGGGTCCATGCTATACAATGGCAGAACATTATTTGATCACATGTATAGTCTGTATACCCAATACCTGTGCCTGTTTATTGTAATTATGTATCATCTACAGGTAACCCATGTATTTATAAAGCATATGAGTATAATGAATGAATGATATGTAATTCTTAGGTATACTTGCATAGACTTTAATGCACTTTTGGGATCTAGGAGCATTAAATGGCCTACACAAATAAAAGTTATCTCATTTTTATCACTGGGAAAGTTTCCAGGACATTATCAACACATGCTAAAGTTTCCTACATAGAATGTAATACTGAAACCTCTGCTACCTTATGCTCAGGCTCACAACTTCCATATGATTTGCCTCTTACTTATAAAAAAGCCACAGAACTTGTCAGCCAAATTCCAGAGTGACATTCAGCAGTGCATATTTGGAATCAGATTTGGTTTTGCTTTCAGACTGTCACAAAAACAAAAACAAAAAAAAACTACAAAACTGCTGGACACATGTACCTCTGTCCGCTCTCCTCACTTGCTTTTTCTTTCTTTGGAGTGCGACTCACATGTTGGTTTCAAAACCACGATCACACGCATTCACATGCATACCTTCAGCAGGATTCTTAAGATATTGCTTCCCACATGTAGCTCATAGATCAATTTAACTATACAGCACTGCCCTGGGTTATCTCTCCTGAAACCATGTGGAATACTCATCTTCTCTAATCCTGGTCTATAGTATTTCCAAAGTACTTTACAAGCCCGAGTAAGGCCTCTAATGCCTTGCAGCAGCTGAGCTGGTAGCACACATGATATCTTAAATGTAACAATCAAAGGAGCACGCTGGATCTTGGTATTTCCGCTGGCTTGCAGATGTGCTGTGTCCGGATCCAAAATCTGTAATGTCAGTTTTAGATAAAAGAAGCTTAAGGCAAAATTGCCTCCTTGCCTTGTGTCAGCAACTGAGCTGGGACAAGGGAATGCTCTCCAATAGCAAGGCTGCATGTATTGTATATCAGTTATCTGACCTCTACAATAATTTTTTGGGGTGTGTGTGTCTGGGCAACCTTGCTCAAGATTTATGTAATGGAGGGCATTGTTACATTAATCTATACCATGTGGAGCTCTCCAGGTGCTAAGCTTTGATCTTCCTGCCCTCTGGTGCATTAAGTTTTCTAGTATTCATTGACAATGATATTTGTGATTTAAAGCTCTCTCTTTTCTGGCTACAGAGGGGGAAACAAACCAAAAAAAGGCTCAGATAACTGTATCTTGAACCAGAGACCCTCAATTTTTCTTGTTTGGTTTCAGTTTGGTATAAAATCCACTCTTATTCTGTTTAGGAGAATTTGATAGGCACTCCAAGGAGTAAAAGAATATCTTTCTGAAACATTTTATGGCACATTAGATTACTGCTGAAAACGCCAGACTTGGCTGACTGGGGATGCTTGGCCTTTGTCAAAGTAGAACGTGAAGATGGAAAGTAAAAGGCGATTTTCCACTTCTCACTGCTATGAGCAAAAGGGAAAGGGAGGTGGGAAGCATACAAAGAGACACAGACCTTTGGAAATCCAAGTCTGTCGTGAACCTAATAGAAACAAGAACAAAATGATAAAATTTTCTAATACAAAAGCATAATAAGCCCTGATTTGTCATATTTGAGGAAATACAGTATTACCTTGGAGGAAAATGTAAAGAAATATCAAGCAGGTTGAAGGCAATATAGTATACACTGGTTAAGGACACAGACCCTTGTGTATGATTGTTTGGTTCAAACCCCATTTCCGCTGTTAACTAGTGTCAGGTTCCCCATCTATAAAATGGGTATAATCATAATATCTACCTCCCAGATTACTGGGAATATTAGATGAGCACTTAGAACAGGGACAGCAAAACCCTCAGAGTTCTAGGTTGCTAGGGCAGCAAGGGATTACCTAATCCAGGAGTTGTAAAGTTTGTTTAGCAGGAGACCGGTCTTCCTTTTTTGAATGCAGGATCTTCAGTACTATGTAAGTGTTTGCTAGCACCTTACCCAATTCCTCTGCCTACAATAGCTGTAATTTGCAACACCGATTACTTTTTATTTTCATCTCTATTATTAGCTAGTATGATGCCTTTGAACTTTCTGGTCTAGCAGAGATCAAGGCTGGATTCCTAGAGGTATGTAAACAGTAACTCCTTAACTGGGGAAGAGAATATGTTCCAACTACACAGATTTGTTCAAGAACACTAATACCAGAGGAAGAAATTAAGGAAGAGGAACAGTGATGTTCTGGGGTCCTGGAATCCAGATGGCTCTGGAAGGCCCTTCCTGTCTTCTCCCTTGTAGGGCAAAGGGATACCCTCTTCTTCAGACCTCTCCATCTGCAGAGAATACAAAAGTGTTCTTGCCTCTATCACCATAGATTCATTTTGCTTCTTCTGAAACTTCATATAAATGGAATCCTGTGCTAAAACTTACTCTTCAGTGTCTGGCTTTTTCACCCAGTAACAAAGCAAAGATTCATGCACGTTTTTGCACGTATCAGTAGTTCGTTCATTCTCTTTCATTGCTATGTAGAGTTTCATTGTATGAATATGTCACAGTTTATTTACTAATTCCATTCTTGTTTGCAACTTTGGATGCTATAAATAATATTCGAACATTAATTTTTAAAATACATTTTAATAGTATCCTTCATCAACAGTTTTGAAGAAATGTATGCACTAATTTTTCTTTTTGCTCACATGCAAGTTGAATTCAGGAAATTTGATGTTCTCTAAGTATTTTGATGGGGGATTCTTTACTGCCTAAATCAGATTGTCTCTTCAAGAAACGTTTAGTTTTTATTACTTGATGTGATACCAACCATCTTTATTAATGATAATAATGGAATAGTAACAAATGATGATCAGGCGAGACTCATTTTAGTTTTTATTACTTGATGTGATACCAACCATCTTTATTAATGATGATAATGGAATAGTAACAAATGATGATCAGGCGAGACTCATCATGTTATTTTGTAAAACTATGGTGGGATTCCAGGACTTGTTTGTTCTAGTTTAAAAGGAAGATCTGAGACATGCCAAGATGATGAAAAATTCATGTTCCTAAACTAGTGTATGTAGAACACGAAAGATTTTTCTAAGGAAAGCTTCTACATCCACATTCATTTTGAGGAGATGAGTGGGGGATGCTTTGAAGCCAGTGCCATTGCTAGACACAAGTGTTCCAGGACTCCATTTCTTGCTCATATGATGGGAGGCAGAAGTTAAGAGGCGATTTATTCAAGACATATAAGAGAGAGGGCATGTCTAACTCTCAAACAGGCTGAGCCTGCTCTGCTTTCCTCAGCAATGTCCAGCACTAGAGACACAAGTGGGCAACACAGTGGAATGGCTGTGGGACTAAAGGTTTAGTCCCATTTCCCATTTTGGGATGTGCAGAAATGGAGAAGCAGCCTTACAAGACTTTGTAGTACTTGGATATATTCCAAGGAGAGGAAGGGAAGGCAGGAGAGTGACAGAAAGTCTCCCCCTTTTTAAAGAGAAACTTACCTCCTAAGAGTGCATTAAATTAGGATGACCAGCCTTGTTTACCTGAGGACTGAGGGTTTTCCACAGGCATGAGATGCAGTGTTAAAAGTAAGAAAGTTCCAAGCAAACCAGGCAATTTAGAAAACAAAGCAGATCTAGCAGATCCCTCAGAGTTCTAGATTGCTAGGGCAGCAACGGATTATCTAATAATCCAGGAGTTGTGAAGTTTGTTTAGCGGGAGACTGGTCTCCCTTTTTTGAATGCGGGATCTTAGGCATTAGCTTAGAAACTCAGCCTGGTGAAGTGGAGCTGTCCTGTTCAAAGCAGAGAAGTCTCCATTTAACCTAACTTCTCCATTTATAGATAGAGAAGCTGAGGCCAAGAGGCTTGAAGCACCGCATCTAGTTTACAACAGTCCCAGGACTGAATCTCGTCTTGTCTTCGGAATTCTTCTTGGCCCACGACCACTGTTTTTCAAAGTATGGACAGGGTATTCCTCCCCACCCCCAGTCAGCATAACCCAAAGCAATTTACAGATGCAGTGTAATCTGCATCTAAATTCCAACGATGTTCTTTTCAGAAATAGAATAAAAATCTTAAAATTTTCATGGAATCACAAAAGATCTGCCATCTTGAGCAAAAAGAATAAAGAATAAAGCCCAAGGAATCACACTACCTAACTTCAGAATTTACTACATACCTATAGTAACCAGATCATGTGGTACTGGCATAAAAACAGACACATAGACCAATTTAACAGACTAGAGAACCCAGATATAAATCTGTGTATTTACCGTGAACTCATTTTCAACAAAGGTGCCAAGAACAAACAATGGGAAAGGACAGTCTCTTCAATAAATGGTGCTGGGGAAACTGGATACCCATATGCAGAAGAATGAAACTAGATCCTTATCGCTCACCACATACAAAAATCAAATCAAGATGGATTAAAGACTTTTATCTAAAACCTGAAACTATGAAGTTACCAGAAGAAAACATTGGAAAAAGACATTACTCTGGACAAAGATTTTTTGTATAAAACCTCAAAAGCACAAGCAACCAAAACAAAAATAGACAAATGGGATCACATCAAGTTAAAAAGCTTCCGCACAACAAAGGAAACAATCAACAAAGTGAAGAGACAACCCATAGAATGGGAAAAAATATTTGTAAACTTCCCATTGGACAAGGAATTAATAACCAGAATATGTAGGGAGCTCAAACAAGTCAATAGCAAACAAAACAAAAAACCAAAAAAATAAATAATCTGATTAAAAATTGTCAAAGGATTCTCAAAAGAAGACATAAAGTGGCCAACACATATATGAGAAAATGCTCAATATCACTTATCATCAGAGAAATGCAAATCAAACCCACAATGTGCTATCATCTTGTCCCAGTTGGAATGACTTTTAGAAAAAAGACAGGCAATAACAGGTGCTGGTAATGTAAATTAGTACAGTCATTATGGAAAACAGTACAGAGGTTCCTCAAAACACTAAAAATAGAACTGTCATACAATCCAGCAATTCCACTACTGGGTATATATCCAAAAGAAAGAAAATAAATATATCAAAAAGATATCTGCATTCTCATGTTTATTGGAGCACTATTGACAATAGCCAAAATATAGATGGATGAAAAATCTGGCATATATACACAATGGAATGTTATTCAACAATAAGAATGAAATCCTGTCATTTGCAGCAACAAGAATGGAGCTGGAGGTCATTATGTTAAGCAAAATAAGTCAAGCACAGAAGGACAAGTATTGCATGTTCTCATATGTGGGAGCTAAAAAAGTGGATCTCACGAAGAGAGAGTATAGATTGTGATAACCAGAAGCCAGGAAGAATAGTGGGAGGCAGGGATAAAAAAAAGTTAATTAATGGGTACAAATATATGGTTTGATAGAAGAAATAAGACCTTGTGTCGGGTAGATCAATAGGGTGACTATAGTTTACCATAATCTGTTGTATATTTCAAAAGAGCTAGAGAGAAGAATTTGAAGGGTTCTAGCATAAAGAAAAGACAAATATTTAAGGTGATGGGTAACCTAAATACACTGATTTGATCTTTACCAATTATATAAATACATTATCACATGTCCCCCCAAACTGTGTACATCTATTATGCATTAATGAAAAAAATGGAAAAAAAATACTCATCACAGGACTCTGTTTTAGACTATGTCAGAGAGGGCCTAGGACTATGTATTATAACAAGTTTCCAGGTAATTCTTATGAACATGTGGCTGCTTAAGTCTTACCACTCCCACCCCTCACTCCAGGATTCTTACCTGAGAGGTGTTAAAGACCATTTACTCCCATAATGTCTCAAGATTATCATTTGTAATTTGGGCAGTGGAGTTTCCTGTAGGTTACTGAACAGGATAATGAAAGGAGCCCCAAATCTTGGGGAAGAGGCAGACTATATAAACCAGCCCCTTATGCACATGCTTCTGCCCATCACAGCGGGGCTGGAATGCTGGCCTGGCCAGCTTCAGGATTCAGTCTCTTGCATCATCGCGAGTTTTTTGTCACTGTGGTAGAAATATTCTTTTCCTTGGACAGAGACAGGTGAGTTTTCCTGAGAAGCTCTGCCCTGTTTCCTTGGGGGCTTTAATTCCTCTCCCATTGGCCCCATTTTGTCCTATGATGATGTTAAGGGCGTGGCCCAGTAAGGTGTGGTTTATATGGCTTTCCTATTTTTTTTCTTCCACCTTTTTTCAGAAGCGTCCTCTTCTTCTGTGTCATATGGTTGGCTTTGGCTTTGAGAAAATTGATAGGGACAGGAGATCCAAAGGAGGATGCCTCATCTTATAATGCCAGTTCTTCATATTTTCCTATGAAAATATCCTACTGTTACGATTCTGGGGTGGCTAACATAAATAATAAATCACACCCTTGTGCTGAATTCTGCTATATTGTCTTCTTTTAAGTTTAAAATTCTTAACTTCTTTTTTTTTAACAATTAAAAATGCTACAGCTTTATTCTATATATTGGGTTTGCTTCAGTTTCTTCCTTGGAAACCTGAATAATATGTTCTTCTGCCCTCACCTCTGAACCCTCCCTCACCCGCTATCAAATAAAACCAAACCAAAGAGACTGTGGACTTCCAGAGCATCAGAAGCTGGCTGCTAATCACATATCTTTGGAGGAATATGTTTGCCTACCTTCTTTGGGGCTGGTGGATCTCCATGCTATAGTGTCTAAGCTGAGCAGGTCCCCACTGTAGCCTGTTACTCTCTAAGCACTATCCTGGCTTACTGCTCAGACTCAGCCTGAAGCAGTCAGTTGGATCTGCCATGGTTTTGGGTGGCTCACCAAGGGTGGGACTGGCCCTTCTTGAATGTTCTTGAAGACATTGGTGGTGTCAGATTAGGCTCCTAAGAATGTTTAGCCACACCCCACTCAACTGAATGTGTCCACATGCCATCTAACTACAGACTTCTGAAACCCCATGTTTCTAAATTCTTTAGCTTTAGTAGAATGGAGGAAAACATCTTGGTATCTTTACCTTGGTTAGGAATGTGCAGTCCCAGGTATGGTTCAGAGATCCATGTGGCACAGCTGCTAGTCATCATGGCTGCAGCAGGTGGGTTTCCTATGGTGGTGGGGAGGGGGAAGAGAGGGAAAGGAGGGAATGAGTTTCCTGCTGACAAGGTCTTTAGGAGTACTCAGTAAAAATTTTGGCCATGCAAGTACCTTGTCAAGACATGGTGGCCAGAGGTTATGCTGAGGACAGAGTTCCCTCCCCACCTAAAAAGAGAGAACACCCCACTGCTGCAAAGGGGTGGCTGTGGACACAGGCAGGGCCACCATTTCTCCTTTCCTGAGAGGGTTCCATTCAGCCTGCTGAGCAGGCCCAGCCCTGCCTTACTGTGTATGAATCCCTCTCTAGAGCTAACACCCCTGCTTAGACCTTTGACTTGTAACAAATCAGTCAGCATTATCTGCTTACCGAATAAACCACCCCAAAAGGTAGTAGCATGCAGTGATAAACATTTGTTTCCATCACAGGTTTGTGTTGACTAGGCTGGCCATGCTCCCTGGGTTCCTTCAGGGGCTCCAGATGAACGGGTAGCCACCAACAGGAGTTATGGAAATACATCATGGCTAGGTATACTGTTTGCTAGTTAATCATCTAACCTATCACACCTGGTATTCCTCTTTAGTCTCTTCATTGACAGAGCCCAGATCCTGGGGCTGACCCCTCTGGGGATTCTGAATGTATCTGCAGGGTGTTTCCAGCAGGAGAATCCGCTGCTAGGATTTAGCTTTGTCTCATGTCTGTGGTATTGTGGATTGGGCCTGCCAGAAATAGACATAAAATAAATGTTGCAGGAGAGACTTTAGTATCCTCTGAATTTCACCTTTAGTCAAATTAGAGGCTTGTATATGAAACTGTAGCTCTGAGAGAAGTATGAACTAAAGCCCCAACTCAGGCTTTTATGTTTGAGGTTGTTGAGAAGATGGATCAATACCACATGGTATCATTGCCTATCTGGGCTCCCCCGCAGGCATAGCTAATTGTAGATTTCTTTCCTGCTGACAGAAGATAGTAGCAAATAAAATTTCAAGGCAGCATGAAGCACCACTGCTAATAAATTGGATGGTGAGATGGTCTCTTGGTGCCATCCCTGACCCAAGAACTGGAATACAGGTGGATGATTTAGGTGTGACAGTGTGACACATCAATGGCATTACTTTTTTGGGAATGGCACTAGGTGGCACCAAACTCAGAGAGGTCCTGGACACAGGCCTAGTGTCCTTATGGTTCTCACATGCAAGCATCTGGTGCAAGGAAGATGGGTGGGCAAAGTAGATCAGCTGTGTTTGGCAAGGAAACTGCCTTCTAGTACTGAGGAAACCCAAGTTTCCAATGGGCTGAATCCGGGAAAGTGACACAGGGCAGTAGCAGTGAGTAGACTTATGGATCTCTAGCTCTCTTTAAAGCATTGCTCAGGCAATGCATTGTCAGCGATTCAGAGGACATTATGAAAGGAATGCTTTTTGGGCAAAGCCCTGAGACTCTGGAAATCAGAAATCATTTTATTACAGCTTCATTGATGATAGCAGCTTTTTGGTGGCATAAAATCTCAAAGGGATGCCACCTTGAGTGGTTCAGAAGCAAGGGTATGGTTAGGAGATGCCCTGGAATGACAAATTTATATAGATCTATAGAGAGACGTCTGGTGGGTCCTCCTGGAAAAGAGGGGGGCAGGTAGACAAGTTGTTCAGTACCAAAGCCTTAGGCATACAAGAAAAAAGGAGATATTTATGTCCAATGAGGCAGTGTCTAGCCTTGAGTTTCTGTACCACCCGCCCCCACCTCTGGCTTAGTCCGCTCCAACCAAGTTCATCTCTGAGTCCTAAATAGGAAACATCGCTTCACTTAACACTTTATAATTTATTGGGGCCACAAGTCTTTCTGCTTTGGGATTTACATTGAAAATGTGTCCTTAAAGGAAAAGTCAGAAGGATTCTTCCCATTTCTTCCCAGGACACCAGGAGGCTTTAGTTACCCTGCCGACTTGACCATGAAGGTACCAGCAGTGTCTGGCTCAGGTGAGGGTGCTTTGCAGACACTGGTGGATCCTGGGGAAGAGGCAGTGGTAGCAGGCAGAGTTGGCTGAAATGTGGCGGAAACTGGGTTGGCTAGCAGAAACCAGAGTATCTGGGAGGTGGCAATTATGTGGAGTTGATGATGGGGCCCTGCACAACAACTGGGGCTCACCGGGAAGCATCTCTGTGGGTCTTTGTGGGCAGTCCTAGCTTTAGTGGCAGATAGCACTGAGAAGAGAGAAACTGGCAGATGCCATGTGGTAGTTGACAAGGCTTATTTGGGAACAAATTTATGATGCTCTCTGAGGACTCCCAGAAATTACCAGCAGTGGGCAAGGTTATCTGTGGTGAATTAAGTTATTCCACTTGCAGGAGGAAAGCCAGCCAGCGAAGCCATGACTATTCATGGAAATTTGTTTCCCATGGAAATGGTGGTTTGGTGTGGCCTGGAACATCTAGTTTGCAGAAACTTTCTTACCGGCTTCTTGCCTTGCCCCTTCACATTTCCTGCAAACACTTGGCCACTTTGGCCTCTGGACCGAAAAGCTTCTTTTCTAAATTTATTTTCTCTAAATGACAAACAGGCCTTGGAGTCTAGAGCCCATTTCTGATAGGAGAGACCACTGATTTGATCATAGAGAGTAGAGGTTAGAAGTGTGGAGTCTGGTATCTAACCCCTGGAAGCCACTTCCAGCTCTCCCCACTGAGTAGTTATGTGACCCTAAGCAAGCTATATAATCTCTCAGAATTTCAACTGTGGTACAATAGTAGTAGTACCACTCCGAGGGTCCATTTGTGTGTGTGTGTGTGTGTGTGTGTGTNTATGAGAAAATGCTCAATATCACTTATCATCAGAGAAATGCAAATCAAACCCACAATGTGCTATCATCTTGTCCCAGTTGGAATGACTTTTAGAAGAGAACAATTCATACACTGTTGGTGGGAATGTAAATTAGTACAGTCATTATGGAAAACAGTACAGAGGTTCCTCAAAACACTAAAAATAGAACTGTCATACAATCCAGCAATTCCACTACTGGGTATATATCCAAAAGAAAGAAAATAAATATATCAAAAAGATATCTGCATTCTCATGTTTATTGGAGCACTATTGACAATAGCCAAAATATAGATGGATGAAAAATCTGGCATATATACACAATGGAATGTTATTCAACAATAAGAATGAAATCCTGTCATTTGCAGCAACAAGAATGGAGCTGGAGGTCATTATGTTAAGCAAAATAAGTCAAGCACAGAAGGACAAGTATTGCATGTTCTCATATGTGGGAGCTAAAAAAGTGGATCTCACGAAGAGAGAGTATAGATTGTGATAACCAGAAGCCAGGAAGAATAGTGGGAGGCAGGGATAAAAAAAAGTTAATTAATGGGTACAAATATATGGTTTGATAGAAGAAATAAGACCTTGTGTCGGGTAGATCAATAGGGTGACTATAGTTTACCATAATCTGTTGTATATTTCAAAAGAGCTAGAGAGAAGAATTTGAAGGGTTCTAGCATAAAGAAAAGACAAATATTTAAGGTGATGGGTAACCTAAATACACTGATTTGATCTTTACCAATTATATAAATACATTATCACATGTCCCCCCAAACTGTGTACATCTATTATGCATTAATGAAAAAAATGGAAAAAAAATACTCATCACAGGACTCTGTTTTAGACTATGTCAGAGAGGGCCTAGGACTATGTATTATAACAAGTTTCCAGGTAATTCTTATGAACATGTGGCTGCTTAAGTCTTACCACTCCCACCCCTCACTCCAGGATTCTTACCTGAGAGGTGTTAAAGACCATTTACTCCCATAATGTCTCAAGATTATCATTTGTAATTTGGGCAGTGGAGTTTCCTGTAGGTTACTGAACAGGATAATGAAAGGAGCCCCAAATCTTGGGGAAGAGGCAGACTATATAAACCAGCCCCTTATGCACATGCTTCTGCCCATCACAGCGGGGCTGGAATGCTGGCCTGGCCAGCTTCAGGATTCAGTCTCTTGCATCATCGCGAGTTTTTTGTCACTGTGGTAGAAATATTCTTTTCCTTGGACAGAGACAGGTGAGTTTTCCTGAGAAGCTCTGCCCTGTTTCCTTGGGGGCTTTAATTCCTCTCCCATTGGCCCCATTTTGTCCTATGATGATGTTAAGGGCGTGGCCCAGTAAGGTGTGGTTTATATGGCTTTCCTATTTTTTTTCTTCCACCTTTTTTCAGAAGCGTCCTCTTCTTCTGTGTCATATGGTTGGCTTTGGCTTTGAGAAAATTGATAGGGACAGGAGATCCAAAGGAGGATGCCTCATCTTATAATGCCAGTTCTTCATATTTTCCTATGAAAATATCCTACTGTTACGATTCTGGGGTGGCTAACATAAATAATAAATCACACCCTTGTGCTGAATTCTGCTATATTGTCTTCTTTTAAGTTTAAAATTCTTAACTTCTTTTTTTTTAACAATTAAAAATGCTACAGCTTTATTCTATATATTGGGTTTGCTTCAGTTTCTTCCTTGGAAACCTGAATAATATGTTCTTCTGCCCTCACCTCTGAACCCTCCCTCACCCGCTATCAAATAAAACCAAACCAAAGAGACTGTGGACTTCCAGAGCATCAGAAGCTGGCTGCTAATCACATATCTTTGGAGGAATATGTTTGCCTACCTTCTTTGGGGCTGGTGGATCTCCATGCTATAGTGTCTAAGCTGAGCAGGTCCCCACTGTAGCCTGTTACTCTCTAAGCACTATCCTGGCTTACTGCTCAGACTCAGCCTGAAGCAGTCAGTTGGATCTGCCATGGTTTTGGGTGGCTCACCAAGGGTGGGACTGGCCCTTCTTGAATGTTCTTGAAGACATTGGTGGTGTCAGATTAGGCTCCTAAGAATGTTTAGCCACACCCCACTCAACTGAATGTGTCCACATGCCATCTAACTACAGACTTCTGAAACCCCATGTTTCTAAATTCTTTAGCTTTAGTAGAATGGAGGAAAACATCTTGGTATCTTTACCTTGGTTAGGAATGTGCAGTCCCAGGTATGGTTCAGAGATCCATGTGGCACAGCTGCTAGTCATCATGGCTGCAGCAGGTGGGTTTCCTATGGTGGTGGGGAGGGGGAAGAGAGGGAAAGGAGGGAATGAGTTTCCTGCTGACAAGGTCTTTAGGAGTACTCAGTAAAAATTTTGGCCATGCAAGTACCTTGTCAAGACATGGTGGCCAGAGGTTATGCTGAGGACAGAGTTCCCTCCCCACCTAAAAAGAGAGAACACCCCACTGCTGCAAAGGGGTGGCTGTGGACACAGGCAGGGCCACCATTTCTCCTTTCCTGAGAGGGTTCCATTCAGCCTGCTGAGCAGGCCCAGCCCTGCCTTACTGTGTATGAATCCCTCTCTAGAGCTAACACCCCTGCTTAGACCTTTGACTTGTAACAAATCAGTCAGCATTATCTGCTTACCGAATAAACCACCCCAAAAGGTAGTAGCATGCAGTGATAAACATTTGTTTCCATCACAGGTTTGTGTTGACTAGGCTGGCCATGCTCCCTGGGTTCCTTCAGGGGCTCCAGATGAACGGGTAGCCACCAACAGGAGTTATGGAAATACATCATGGCTAGGTATACTGTTTGCTAGTTAATCATCTAACCTATCACACCTGGTATTCCTCTTTAGTCTCTTCATTGACAGAGCCCAGATCCTGGGGCTGACCCCTCTGGGGATTCTGAATGTATCTGCAGGGTGTTTCCAGCAGGAGAATCCGCTGCTAGGATTTAGCTTTGTCTCATGTCTGTGGTATTGTGGATTGGGCCTGCCAGAAATAGACATAAAATAAATGTTGCAGGAGAGACTTTAGTATCCTCTGAATTTCACCTTTAGTCAAATTAGAGGCTTGTATATGAAACTGTAGCTCTGAGAGAAGTATGAACTAAAGCCCCAACTCAGGCTTTTATGTTTGAGGTTGTTGAGAAGATGGATCAATACCACATGGTATCATTGCCTATCTGGGCTCCCCCGCAGGCATAGCTAATTGTAGATTTCTTTCCTGCTGACAGAAGATAGTAGCAAATAAAATTTCAAGGCAGCATGAAGCACCACTGCTAATAAATTGGATGGTGAGATGGTCTCTTGGTGCCATCCCTGACCCAAGAACTTGAATACAGGTGGATGATTTAGGTGTGACAGTGTGACACATCAATGGCATTACTTTTTTGGGAATGGCACTAGGTGGCACCAAACTCAGAGAGGTCCTGGACACAGGCCTAGTGTCCTTATGGTTCTCACATGCAAGCATCTGGTGCAAGGAAGATGGGTGGGCAAAGTAGATCAGCTGTGTTTGGCAAGGAAACTGCCTTCTAGTACTGAGGAAACCCAAGTTTCCAATGGGCTGAATCCGGGAAAGTGACACAGGGCAGTAGCAGTGAGTAGACTTATGGATCTCTAGCTCTCTTTAAAGCATTGCTCAGGCAATGCATTGTCAGCGATTCAGAGGACATTATGAAAGGAATGCTTTTTGGGCAAAGCCCTGAGACTCTGGAAATCAGAAATCATTTTATTACAGCTTCATTGATGATAGCAGCTTTTTGGTGGCATAAAATCTCAAAGGGATGCCACCTTGAGTGGTTCAGAAGCAAGGGTATGGTTAGGAGATGCCCTGGAATGACAAATTTATATAGATCTATAGAGAGACGTCTGGTGGGTCCTCCTGGAAAAGAGGGGGGCAGGTAGACAAGTTGTTCAGTACCAAAGCCTTAGGCATACAAGAAAAAAGGAGATATTTATGTCCAATGAGGCAGTGTCTAGCCTTGAGTTTCTGTACCACCCGCCCCCACCTCTGGCTTAGTCCGCTCCAACCAAGTTCATCTCTGAGTCCTAAATAGGAAACATCGCTTCACTTAACACTTTATAATTTATTGGGGCCACAAGTCTTTCTGCTTTGGGATTTACATTGAAAATGTGTCCTTAAAGGAAAAGTCAGAAGCATTCTTCCCATTTCTTCCCAGGACACCAGGAGGCTTTAGTTACCCTGCCGACTTGACCATGAAGGTACCAGCAGTGTCTGGCTCAGGTGAGGGTGCTTTGCAGACACTGGTGGATCCTGGGGAAGAGGCAGTGGTAGCAGGCAGAGTTGGCTGAAATGTGGCGGAAACTGGGTTGGCTAGCAGAAACCAGAGTATCTGGGAGGTGGCAATTATGTGGAGTTGATGATGGGGCCCTGCACAACAACTGGGGCTCACCGGGAAGCATCTCTGTGGGTCTTTGTGGGCAGTCCTAGCTTTAGTGGCAGATAGCACTGAGAAGAGAGAAACTGGCAGATGCCATGTGGTAGTTGACAAGGCTTATTTGGGAACAAATTTATGATGCTCTCTGAGGACTCCCAGAAATTACCAGCAGTGGGCAAGGTTATCTGTGGTGAATTAAGTTATTCCACTTGCAGGAGGAAAGCCAGCCAGCGAAGCCATGACTATTCATGGAAATTTGTTTCCCATGGAAATGGTGGTTTGGTGTGGCCTGGAACATCTAGTTTGCAGAAACTTTCTTACCGGCTTCTTGCCTTGCCCCTTCACATTTCCTGCAAACACTTGGCCACTTTGGCCTCTGGACCGAAAAGCTTCTTTTCTAAATTTATTTTCTCTAAATGACAAACAGGCCTTGGAGTCTAGAGCCCATTTCTGATAGGAGAGACCACTGATTTGATCATAGAGAGTAGAGGTTAGAAGTGTGGAGTCTGGTATCTAACCCCTGGAAGCCACTTCCAGCTCTCCCCACTGAGTAGTTATGTGACCCTAAGCAAGCTATATAATCTCTCAGAATTTCAACTGTGGTACAATAGTAGTAGTACCACTCCGAGGGTCCATTTGTGTGTGTGTGTGTGTGTGTGTGTGTGTGTGTGTGTATTTTGTGAAAAAGTACACAGAGAACTTAGAACAGTCCCTTAGTAGCTGCACCCAGTAGCTGCATCATTCATATAACAGCTTTTAAATTCATTCAACAAATACTTATTGAGCACCCACTGTATGCCAGATCTTAGTGAAATAAGCAAAGTCTTCATTAGAGAGTGAGGAGGGGCTGGGGGTATTAGAGGTTTGAGGAGGGAAAGTATGAAATAGTCACTCCAAAGAGAGGGAGGGTGTATTGATCAGAAAAACGTAACAGGATTCCTGGATAACTCTGAGGGACTTGAGAATTCCATCTTAAAAGTTTTAAAAAATGTGTACTTTTCTTGATGTGGTTTTAAGCTTTGATTTTTTTAAAAAAACAGAGGAACCACTTCTTCAAAGAAGTCTTATGGAGGCCATTGGCATATTGAAAGCTAATGGGGAGCTGCTCTGGTTGAGGTGGCTGGGGGAGTGGTAGCCTCCTCCACACATGGACCCCCGTGCTCTGTGACTGTCTTTCTGGTTCTTCAGTAGCATCTCTAGAGATCTGGGGAACCAGTTTAAAAACCACTGTTTAGTTCAGCTCAATAACAAGGCCTCAGTCATCAAAGCAGAAAGGGAACTCTAGATCAATCATCATATTTGACATTCAGATTTGTGAACAGCCCAGTCTTCCATTTACGGCCTCTGAGTTTTTTGTAAGATGCAAAAGACACAGAAAATATAGACTCATTTTGATATCAAAGGTTTTATGATACTGCAGTTTTACAAAGAGCATTACTTTAATACCTATATCAGATATTTTTTGCCCCAATAATGCTGCATCACAAACCACCTCCAAACTCAGTGGCTTAATTTGGTGATAGTTTACTGTCCTGCCCCTGGTTCTGTAGGTTGGTGGAGGTAGCTCTGATGCAGGCTATAGGTCTGCAGGTGGCTTTTTCTTCTGTGTCTCATACTGGGGCCTAGGCTACCCAAGGTAGATTTGCACAGTGATAGCAGAAGAATGCTTGAAGCATCTGCTCACGTCTTATTTACTAAAAGCTCATTGGTTAAAGAAAGTCACGCGGTCAAGGCAAAAGTCAAAGGGCAGGGAAGTACATTCTGCCCATCAGGAGGTTATAGTAAGGATGTGGATGTATGATACTGCTACAGAGCAGTGCAGAAGTGAGACCAGTAATTCAATCCACCACAATACACATGGAGCAGAGGGTAATCACCAATGGAGACAGTGACATTCTTTTCCCCTCTGCCTGGACTGCAGCCCAACTTCTACACATTGAGGACTCCAGAGAATCCAGACCTGCTTTGGCACCTGGAGGCTTCCAGGCATCAGAGGCAGCACCTGGTGGGAGTGGTGGCAAAGTCCAGCAGGGTTGGTGGTGCTTGGTAAGGGCAACTTACTGTGGCAAGTGTCTACGAGCAGTGTAGTATATCAGAGGTTTCACCAGAAGGCAATGGTAGCAGAAGGTGGAGCAGGAGAGAAAGAAAGGGCCAGACTTTATAGTGGTTAGCAGGACTTGCAAGGACACGTGAAACATCCCTAGAGACCCCTACAAACAACTAGGAGTGACTTTGGGTGTCTATACTAGCAGTTGGAGGTGATTTATTGCTGTTAATGCAACACCATATATTTCAGTAGTTTAAAGTGGCTGGAGAAACTGGTTTTCAACAATCAGACATAGACTCTGAGAGCTGAAAAATGACCTTAGATCCATCTAACTCAGGCTTCTCTCCATAATCTCACACGTATGTCATTTGACACCTTTTTAAACCCCTTTAGTGACAGATAACTCATGCCCAGAAGGCAGCTTACTTATCCAGCTTTAGATACCAACATTGACAATGACTTTCTGAGTTTGCCACATGCAGGACTAGAGCATGAAACAGATAGGAGATGCAAAAGTCTAGAATGACAAGAGGTTTTTGAAGAATGGCTAATTTAGCAAAAGGGTTATTTTCCTTGTTTTCAGAGGGAGAAGAACAAGGGAAGGAGAGGCCAATTGAAGACAGAAAGAATGGAAAGTATTTTTTTCTTTGCATTCATGTTCTTTGTAGATTTAAAAATTAATTATCATGGTTAATAGGGAATAAAATCTGGGAAGTGAAGGAAGTACGAGCATTGGCTGCTCCCAGGCTGTGGTGTCTATGATGAGTTAGAGCAGAAGGAGACCTTTGGGGTAAGAGCTACATGTGGTTCTCCTACAAGCAGACAAATTACATCTGACACTTAGCTAACGTTTGACCCTGGTTTAAACCTTCCTTTTCCCGTTTCATGAATTCCTTTCACAGATAAGGGAGCAGATAGCCAGGGATATACCCGCCACTGAGTAATGTTAACCAAGGAATGGAAATTGTATTCTGTAGTTCTACTCTAATAAGCCTATCGTGAGAGCTGATAAGCACTTGATGGTAAGTCTAGGGTACAAGCCTGAAGTTAGTTGATCCAGTTATAAATTTTGCCCTCTATGTTTAATTTTTAGGGAGTTGGGAGCCAGAACTGCCCTCCGGTTGTTTCAACAATAACACTAATGTCAGCTGTCAAGTCAGTTGGGTTGCAGGCGGGGGGGATGGGCACTGGGCAGACGGGTTATTTGACTACTTAGGTATAACCAACCAAAGAAATAACAACCACCACCAACAGTTTAAAGACTGAATTTTAAACTTTTCAACAAGCTGGGCTGACATATAGCAACAGCCTTAATGTGCAAACCACTTCAAGCAGAGCGAATTTTAAAAGCTGTAAATTAAAATCACATTTCTTTTGCAAGCCCTTGAAACTTTTGAAAAACAAATAAATCAGTTAGTTGGTCCCCTATTGAGATTTCCAGATTTTTTCAGCAAACTTAGAGCTCAAAAAGAAATTAAAGCAGGAACTGAAAATGTAATTTTAGACTAATGATTTATTGCCTGTCAGGGGGTATGACCCACATTTTCATTCAATTTCATGATATAGTTCTCCTAAACCTTTCCTCTTAACATCTGGATTCAAATCCAGTCACCATGCTGGTCAATTGCCACTCGACTTACCTGCTATGTCCTCTGTGTGGTGATCCAGACTACAACCAGGCCCTGGTGTAGTGGTCTGGCCAGGGTGGAGTAGAATGAGTGCTTATGGCCTGAATGACAATGGGCTGGCTCTCAGGAGAGAAGGAGCCTCATCAAAGTGGCCCGAAGCGGAGGTCTTTTTAGACCAAAACTAACATCAATTTTGATCAGTCTGAATCACCACATAGAGGACATACCAGGTGAGTCCAGCTGCAATTGACCAGCATGGTGACTGGATTTGAATCCAGATATTGAGAGGAAAGGTTTAAGAGGTGGGGGAGGGATAACATGGGGAGAAATGCCAGATGTACTATGCACCTAAAATAAAATAAAAAATTAAAATTAAAATTAAAAAAAATGTGGATCATACCCCCAAAAGGGCAGTCAGAAATATTTTGCTCTAAAATGCCCATTGTAAGAGGTAGAGACACTGAGTTTCTCAAAACCAGGACTGAGACATCACAGGTCTTTGCTGATTATCACAGGCAGGTTTTGGTCACCAGTAAATTTGGTCCACCTTGATATCTGTAGTCCCAGCTACCTTGGGGAAGACACGAGGCTGTTTCTGTTTCAGTTTGTATATATGCTTTTCTGTTCTTTATGGAAATATACATAAAGGTTTTGGGTTTGTGGCTGCATCTTGTGTCTGGACAATGCTGCTGTGTTCTCCATTGTACAACACCCTTACTTGAGAATAGGCAAATTCACCTTTGTGGTCAGGGGAGAGGCAGAGAGCCTACACCTTGCTTGAATGGCTAGTTAAGAATATGATTTTATGGGGTTCACAAATTCTTCAAGAGAGCCATTCCTTGAAAGAACTATGTAACCCTGTAGCTGCCTCCAGTGACTTGGCAGGGCCACTGGCCCTCTAGAGAAAGGGCTGTGGAATAACCATAGCTGTCAAATTTCCTGACTACCAGAACAGTTTATGCTATACTCCATGGCTGGCAGTCATTAGAGAGGACAGTGGCAAGCATAGCCATGGAGGCAGCAGGAATGGCTGCTGGGAACAGAAAAAAAGGTACGACCCCCCCCCCCCGCCCCAATGCCAGCCTGTTCCTCCATTCCAGCTGGGGTCATTATTGTGAGAGCAAAGAAGGGTGGCTGTTTTGGTGGTTTTGTTGTGCTGGTGGAGTGAAGCAGGTAGTAGTCATCATTGAAAATAGAGTAGGGATGAGTCAAAAATTATTGCAACTAGAAAGTTTCAGGGTTTGACAGTGTGACTCCTACAACTTAGTATCAGGAATACTTAACAACCCTCTGTTCTGGCAAACACAGATTCTCAGATGGAAGGATTCAGTGGTGAAGGATGAGGAAAGGATTTTAGTTTTACTTACATACATATATACATACATACCAGAGAGTCACAGCAGAGGGACCCCTGGGGTTCTTGAGCAAGGTCATATCATCTGTAGCAGACAGCAATTCACTATTTGAAAAGTAATTGTTGGCAAGCTTTTGGGCTCCAATAGAGACTGAGAGTCTAATCATGGGACGGCAAGTGGCCAGTTGGTCAGAAGTATTCATTATGAGCTTGGGATGTCAGGTCCCCTAAGACAATGACATTGCAAGAAGGAAGTGTCACATCCGGGGTTGGCCTCAGAAACCTGAGAGGACACAGTAGCTGAATGAACAGATGATGGGCATCTGATGCCATCTACCACTGTTGTACCGATGGCTCTCCCTCAGTTCTCACCTATGGTTTCATGGGAGTTTTCTCATGAACAGCTGATAGAAGAGAAGAAGCCTGGGCTTGATGGGCACAGTATATTGGTGCAAGCCAAAACCAGACAGCTGTTAGGCTACAACCCCACCTAGGAGTGGATCGAAAGATCAGTACTGAGGGGAAGTCCTCAGTGAGGGGGAGCTTTAGGCAGAGAACTTGGCCACTCATTTTGTGTGAAAGGAGAAGTGATTCAAGGTAAACATTTACACAGGTGTGTGGGCATGAGGGATTGCTTTGCTGGTAGTTGGGACCTGGAGAGAACATGGTCAGAAATGAGAGGACAAAGTGGTCTTGGGAAGAAGCATGTGGCTGATGAAGTGGGAGTGGGAATAAAGTGTGAGGGACTTTGTATTGCATAGTGATGCTCACCAGAGAACGTCCACTGCAGAAGTGTCCTTAAATAACCCCATGGATAGGATGTCAGCCAGCTCTGCCCTTGGTCAACTCACTGGCAAGTTGATTACACTGAAAGCTTTCCACCTGGGAAAATCAAGACTTCATCCTGCACAGCATGAAAACATCTCTTGGGCATGGGTTTTTCTTTCCTGCTCCTGTCTGCCTGGCTGTTTGAGGGCTCACAGAGTGTCTGAAAATTGGACACCGGATCCTGCAAAATATCACTGTGGGGCAAGGGGACCCACTCTTTGGCAAAGCAGCCATGATGGTGAGCGCAGAACCACAGGGTCCATTGGCCCTGCTCCAGGCCACGCAGCCTGGTGTGATGATGGCATGACCCCTTCAAGGTGACAGCTGAGGCTCTAGCTTGTAGGTGATACCCTGTGGGACTGGAGTAGTGCACTTCAGGATGCCATATTCATCTTGACCTGTGGACACTGGGTACATACATGGGTCTTCAAACCAGGGGATGGAAATAGGAAGGGGTCCATTCCTCAATCACTCCCAAGGACCCACTTGGGGAATTTATGCTTCCCAACTTCAGTTTTAGGTTCTGTGGATTTATACGTTCTGATTCTCAGATGGGGATACTTCCACAGGAGTTCAGAGTAGGAATCATACTAAACTTAAAGCTATGGCTGTGACTGGTCACTTTGGACTCAACATGCCAGGAGAGCAGGCAAAAACAAGACTTGGTCTATTGGCAGAGGTGATTGACCCCCATCATCATGAGGAAGTAGATGTCAGGTTGTGGGGGCAGAGAGGAAAATGTTTTGTAGTCCAATGATCCATCGGGGCATCCATTCCCTGTCAATTCTGACAGTCAATGGGCAATTATAGAAATGCTGATCTGTTAAAGGCATGGTAACCATGGGCTCAGATTCTTCAGGGATAGATTGGAACCCACTGCCAGTGGCCTATGCAATGTTATCCTGACCAGCAGAAAAGCCAGCTAAGGGTGAAGGAATCTAGAATGGTCTAGGGTGAGATGAGGGTGATGAATTGAAGCCATCAGTGCCAGCTCAGGACCAACTGAGCAGCTGAAATTGTGCTCTCTCAAATGAGTCTTATATGTTCCCCTAGACATGCTGACAAGTCACAATCCCAGAGAAGCTGTTCCTGGAAGGACTGAACTTAATGTGAGAAACACAGGGCTCTGGGCAGTGGTTTGGTGCCCTTCCTAGGCTCACTTTATGGGGCCAGGGCTCCTCTCTCCTGCTGCTCTAAGTGTCAGATGCTAAGGGCTCATGGCCTCACTCCTATCTGGAGAAACCCATCTTCGATGGGAGGTCATTTATCTTCCCTCTTTTGTAGGGACAACCTGCACCCAATGACTGTATGATATGGTAGTAGTGGTGGTAATTTACTCTGAGACTGTAATTCTGAGTTGTAGTTCATGCTCCAGAGCTGCCCATAGGATAAAGCTGAAATTTGAATTCAGCTGAAACCACATCTCAGATGAGTGTTTTCCCCTTTGCATCCTGTTCCTCTTTCTCTCTTACAGGTTTCTCCTGAGCTTCCACAAAAATCCCTCTTTTAGTTCTCCTTCTATGGAACTCAAGCTAACACAATGGCCAACAGGAGAGATTTTTGCTTGGCAGGCAGTCCTTTTCTGGGAGCTCAGACTCCCAAGATACCCCCTGCAAAAAAGGGGACGTGTGGGGGATGCATAACCTCCCATCTGAAGAGGAGTTTCTTCGTAGATGAATGAAGTAGTGTGCCCTTAGCATCCAACACAGAGAACATCTGGAGGAAGAATGCCCTGGCCCTGGAAAGTGAGTCTGCTTGCAAACACAGTCAGACTTCAGGTCAGGCAGCTCCCTCTTAACATTGACTCTGGGATACAGTCCTGGCCTCGCCAAGTTGTTGCCTTTTTAAAATTCAAGTCCAGTAGGGTGGGGAAACAGGGCCTCATTTCTCCCACCTGGCATCTTCCGGCTCCCTGTGGATCCCCTGCTCTTCAGGCGCCTGGGGCTGCTTGTGTCAGCTTGAGAACAGGAGGGCAGTGAGTGGACAACACCTGGTGAATAAATTTACACACTGAAATAATGGTTTCCATGTTGGTTTTTCATAATTAACTAAACAGACTGGAGTTAAATTTCATGTGTAAAAAACTTGTGAGGAACTCTTGACAAGAGATGAAGGTTGATGAGAGGAGTTAAAAGTTTTTAAAAACTTTTATCTTCCTTGGACTTTGGTTGCTTTCTCTCTGTCTTCCTCCCTCCCTCCATTTCTTCTCTCTGTCTCCCTCCCTCTCTCCTTCTGTCTCTTCTTTCCTTGGTTTTACTCCCTCCACTCCATCTCTCCCTCTCTGCCTCGTCTGCTTCCTTCTCCCTCTTCCTCTTTTTCATTATAAAACCCCCCTTTGTCCTGTTTGGGTTTTCATGCATTCATACAAACTTTCACTTCCCAGCATGTGTGTGAAAAGAAAAATAGTAACATCAACAGATTGTATTAGTGCTTCCGTAATTTGAAAATTCCATCTGCAGATGTGTCTCTGATCTTGAAGGAAAAAAAAAAAAAAGTAAAGTTGTTGCTATGTCTCCAGCAAAAGAGATATGGAAAGCAAATGGGATGGCAAGCGGTTGGAGCTGAGATTTGAAAGCACAATAAATGGAGGATGCCACATCATTGCCTGGGGAGGGAGCACTCTGCCTTCTCAGTAAATCTCTGCACCTTGTCTAGGGTGGGAGGGGACGTTGCTATAAAACCATTCCTTCTTTGTGAAAATGGACCTTGAACTTACTGGTTCTTTAAGAGCCTGCCCTATTTGCTGAGAGAACAAAGGGCTTTATTCCAGTGCTTGGATCAGACTTAGGTATTCTGAAACTTCACGATCATGTTGCTGACTGAGAGCATGCTGCTCTTTTATGTGATTTGTATGAAATGATGGCCCAATAAAAATTTCGGGTAGAATGGCTAACTTCTGCCCTTAGGTGATTCTGCCTTTTTCATTCTATTCTTGGTTAGCCAAAAGTACAATGAGAATTAAGGTGCTTTGTGCTTTTTTTTTTCACTGACAATGATTGGTTGTATTTTCTTACTTAGCTGTTCACTCAACACCACAAACCTTAAAAAAGTAGGAAGCGACGTTGCAGATGGCAGTGAGGCCTTGGAGAACCTCAGTTCTCTGCTAAGGTCTTTCAGTAACTGGGCCTCTATCTGAGTGAAGTAGGAACCTTCTAATTGCATACATTCTCCATGCTTGCTGTTTTGTTTTGTTTTTCCTCAGAGTGGGCATTTGTGGGTAATATAATGTGGGTTCTGTAACCTTTGCTCATGTTTCAGACACATTTACTATGACATGGGAGGTCTATTCTAAGGTTTTTCTTTGGGACTAAATACACACTGTGAATTTCCCCCACAGGCTGTGGTTGGTTTGGGGTAGGCCACAGACATGTTTGGGGCTCTTGGTTATCTGAAGCACCCCACAGTTCCCATCCAATGCTGGTATATTGAGATGCTCTGTACATTAGTTGGTATCTACTTATTTTTAGAACTGCTACTTACTAATAAAACAGCATTATTCATAATAATTAACATATTGTTTTAGGAATCCAAGTTCCCCCAAATAATGCAGTTTTCAGTGCTTAAGAATTGTAGGACAGTGGAATCTCTTTATTCTCTTCCCTGTAACTTTATTTTAAAGAAATACTTTTATTAGAGAAATTCTAAAACTCATTCTCCAATCTTGATAGATTTGAGAAAATCATTATTTAGCAAAGACCAAACAGAAGATCCTTCTCTAGCATGTCATTGAGAAACCAGAGAAATTGTTTCCAACATGGCCCCACCTCCAACACAGCCTTTCCCTGTTCCCTCCCCTCAGGCACACACTCCCACCCTCTCACACCACCACCCTCTGTTCTCAGCATTCGCCCTGCTTGTCGGTTCTTCCCGATCCAGCTGTCTTCCTCACCTTTCTCACAAGGACTCCGCTGACCGCTCCAGCTCACTGACTCTTCTTTCTCTGGACTCCTGTTGCCCTCGTGTCTGCTCACGTAGATTAGTATTTGCTTGTGTGTTCGCTAATAATTTTATGTCAATTTTATTTGTTTAAACCTTTGTATCCAGTAGTGGTAGTTATTATTTATTAGCTACTTATTATGTGTTAAGTTCATTAATTAAGTGCATGACCTCTAAGTGTCACAAGAACTCTGTCAAGTATTATTGTCCCGTTTTAAAGCTGAGAAGGTGGAAACGCAAAGTGGTTAACAACTTGCCCAGGTGGTGAAGCTTGAATTGAAATCCAGAACTCTCCGATTATTTTAATCTTCCTGCTCTTAATGCTTGTCTCAGCCCTGCCTCTCAGTGGCCAACACTATATTATATATATTTTGTATATACATATACATTTTTTTTGAGACAGGGTCTCACTCTGTCACCCAGGCTGAAGTGCAGTGGTGTGATCTCAGTTCATTGCAAATTCTTCCTTCTTGGTTCAAGCAGTTCTTGTGCCTCAGCCTCCAGAGTAGCTGGGATTATAGGCATGCATCACCACATAAAGATAATTTTTGTGTTTTTAGTAGAGATGGGATTTCACCATGTTGGCCAGGCTGGTCTTGAACTCCTGATCTCAAGTGATCCACCTGCCTTGGCCTCCCAAAGTGCTGGGATTATAGGCATAGCCACTGTGCCCAGCCTATTTTTTAGTTTCACATTATTTAGCATACAGTTGGACACAGAAGAGGTGACATATAAATTCCTGAAAGGCTCTGTAGAGCATTATATAGCATATTGTGTTTTCTCATAATGTTTCAACACAACTGTTTAAAAACTCATCTTCGGTTTAACATTTATTGAGTGTAATCTCTGTGCCAAACCCGGCACCTGGTGCTGTGGACACAGAGATGAGTAAAGTGGGGTCTTTATCTTCCAGGTGCTTACACACCAATCAAAAAATCTAATGTAACTGGTCCATTATCTGGAAGGATTGCCCTTGGGTCTTATTTTGAATACTGGTATTGGATTTGTGCAAATGTAGCCATTTTCTTCCAACTTCATGACAAATGCGAATTTATGTGATGCTTTGCTAGATTCAACCTGTAACAAATATACAAGAAGTAGAAAATCCACATAGATGGAAGAAACCGTAACTTTAACAAACTAAGCAGTCATACGTAATTGATCTTTTACATTTTTGGAATATTTCTCTGTAATGGTATACATGATATGAGTTTAAGTTGTCCAGGGAGTCAATTCTGATTATCTTTAAACAAAATGCAATGTCTGGACATGGAATCGCTAACTATTTTGCAAGGCTAGTATTTTAAGAAATTCTTGGTTCAATGAAATCTTATATTGATGTTTTTAAATTCCTTAACTTTTTAAACTCAGAAAAATTTTAAATGATGTTTACAAAGTCTTTGTTGCTATGCCTCTCCTAAGAATAAACTACTGAAGATTCGTAACACATATGTATTTTTTTCTTTAAAACTCAAGGCCTTTAAAATGTCTAGGTATGTTTTTGGATATATTCTATGTAGTTGAAATTTTGTGACATCTAACTGGAGAAGTGGAAAGTTACACTCCAACACAAAATGCTGGAAAGTTTATAATGTATGAAATGGATTTTCCATGTAATATTCTCAGTGTAGATGGGCAGTCTTTCAAAGAATTTCCCAAACTCTAAGCCATATGAATTAAAAGACACATACTTAATTAATGAGAAAATTACTATGAAATGGTTAACTTTCCTTTAAACATTTAAATCTTCACTTAATTAAAAAATGAAATAAATTGTAATTTAGGAGATAGACAATATAGATACAGATATAATATAGATAATATTTTGAGTATAGCATGGTACCCCTGTGAGCTCTTCCTGTTTTGTAGATACATGGAAAATATACAAACTGTGGCTTAAATTGAGAGACACATTAAGTAGAAATCTTTTATTTTCTGTCATTTGCATATCATCACACACAAAATTTTATGTTGTGATTCTGTTTACTCTTTTTAGCTTCTGACTTCCAGCCAACAAGATTTTCCTTCCAAATGTGCCCTGTTTTGTTGAGTTGAAAGATTTGTCCCTTTCACATAACCTGGTCTGGGTCTTCCTATAAGAAATTTACTGTCGTGCCATGAAAAATGCTTGTAGGACAGACATATGCAAAGTATTACCACTTTGCTTTAATCACCAGAGCAGAGTCACTCCATGAATAATTCGAGTCACTAGCATCCTGTTGAAAGCCAAGACCTCTGGGTTGTGAGTCATCTGTTCTTTTCTGTGGCAGGTGTGGGGTCAAAGCACTTTGGATCTTTACTATGGTTTGTAGAAAGGACAGTTAGCCATGTATGTCCCTAACCTACTACAGTTAGTGCACTTTCATTAGATGAAAGCTCGTTTGAGGTGGTGTCATCCTGGAGGAGACAGTTTGCTTTTCTTTCTGCAGACCTGAGTTTTAGGGTCTTTCTGTAGTATTTCCTATCGAAGCAACTGTTGATGAATTCTAGTTTCTCAGAGTTGGACATTTTATCTGAATCACAAAACCACCAAGTGATTTCACATGACTATAAACGTGTCAAGGTCTGTTTTATGGAGATCCAGGCATGGATAATGGTTGGAGAGGCCAGTGCTGCTGCCACCTAGATCCCACATTCAATTTGGTTGAATTTTGATGTTAAGTAATTGTCAGGCTGAGAGTAAGTGGGGACAAAGACTCTAGTACAATATTATTATTAAAAGACAGTAGCATGAATACATGAAACAGAGACTCTAGTACAATAGTATTATTTAAAAGAAAGTGGCACAAATACATGAAAAGTGATATACAGTGGCTGAAAAATATCATTCATTCATTCGACCTTGTTCACTCATTCATGCAGTCTATCCTGATTACTGGCAATGAGGAGGCTTATCATGATAAGTTATGATACTAAGTTGTAAGTGGCATAGTAATTGATTTTATATGAGCAGATGCCACAAAAATTCCTGAAGACTTAAAATACACAAAAATGTAATGCAGGATAATTTCTTGAAATACTATTTTTCCCCTCTTTTTCTGGTTAGGATCTTGAAAAAAAGTTAAAAAGCAGTGATTACATTCAACATGTGGTGTTGGGAAAACTGAGTGTCAACAAGCGAAAATGGGATTTGACCGTTATCTAACATCATATACAAATGTTAACTCAAAATAGATCAAAGACCTAAATGAAAGATACAAAATTATATAATTCTTGGAAGAAAACATAGGACAAAATCTTCATGAATTTGGCAGTAGTTTCTTGGATATAGCACCAAAGACACAGGCAAGAAAAGAAAAAATAGACAAATAGGACTTCATGAAAACTGAAAAATTTTCTGCATCAAAAGACAATATCAACAGAGTAAAAAGGCAATCCACAGAATGGAAGAAAATATTTGCAAATCATATATGGAATAAAGGGATTAATATCCAGAATATATAGAGAATTCCTGAAACTCTACAACATTAGCAAACAATTGGATTCAAATACAGGAAAAGGACTTGAATAGATACTTCTCCAAAGAAGATATACAAATGGCCAATATTGGCATGTTAAAAAGATGTTCAACATCACTACCATTAGGAAAATGCAAATCAAATCTACAGTGAGATGCTACCTTACACCCATTAAGAGTAACTACTATGTGTACTATTAAAAAATAGAAAAAAACTGAAAATAACCTGTGTTGTTAAGGATGTGGAGAAAATAAAGTCCTTGTGTGCTTTTGATGTGAATGTAAAATGATATATACCCCAAAGAATTGAAAGCAGGATCTGAAAAGATACTTCTATAGTTAAATTTATAGCAACATTGGTTCACAATAGATAAAATGTGGGAGCAACCTAAGTGGCTGCCGATGGATGAATGGATAAACAAATGTGGTATACACAATACCGTGAAATAGTATTCAGCCTCAAAAAGGAAGGAAGTCATGACACAGGCTACAATATGGATGGATCTTGGGGACATTATGCTAAGTGAATAAGCCAGTCACAAAAAGACAAATACTATATGATTCCACTTATGTAAGATACTTGGAGTAATCAGGAGCATAGAAACAAATAAAATGGTGATCGCCAGGAGCTGAGGGAGAGAAGAAAGGGGAACTATTGTATGATGGGTATAGAGTCTCAGTTTATAGTAATGAAAAGAGTTCTGGAGGTGGATGGTGGTGCTTCTTGTTTTATCACAACAATAAATATATTTAATAACACTGAATTGTACACTTAAAAATGATTAAAGCCAAGGCAAGAGAATGGCTTGAGGCTAGTTGAAAACAGCCTGGGAAACATAATGAGACCCTGTATTTACAAAATATAAAATAAAATAAAATAATATAATTAGTTAGACATGGTGGCACACATCTGTAGTCCCAGCTACTTAGGAGGCTGAAGCGGGAGGATTGTTTGAGCCTAGCAGCTTGAGACTGCAGTAAGCTGTGATTGCACTGCTGTGTTCCAGCTTGGGCTACAGAGCAAGACCCCATTTGTAAAAAATAAAAAAATTTTAAAAATAGCTAAGATGGTAAATTTTATGTTATGTATATCTTACTCCAATAAAAAAATATGTGATAAAACATGCAGCAATGATTCCACCCTCTAGCAACCATAGGCAATGTCTATATTCTGGCCTCCATCATCTCAGGAGAATTATTAGCTTCCTTGGATTTTTTTGTGATTTTCTAGATAAAGCCTCCAGCAAGTCTTTGGAAGCCCTGGGGTTTCTAAGGGAAGTCACTGGGATTTCCTTTGTCTGGTGAACAAGAAGGGTGGTCAACTCAGGAGCTGACCTTGGCTTCCTCCTGTGCCATGTCACAGAAACAACAGGCCCACTGAGGGGGATGGCAGTGTGACTGTTGGGGATGGGATGCTAAGTGATGTTGCCTTGCAAGATAGGCGGAGGACCTGGGGCAGAGCCAGAAAGAGAGGGGAGATCTGTGAGCAGAGCAGCTGCTGCCTTCAAACGGTCCATGCTGGCTTGGACAAGGGTATCTCAGGGGTAGCCACTGAGATGCTCCTTCCAGCAATGGAGGACCTTCACCCATAAAAGTGGAAAACTATCATGAGAACCTCATAAATGGTAGAAGTCATACTAAAATATGTGGTTAAAGTGTTTTGTATGTGCTAAACAATAACTATTAGCCATTTTATTATTTTATTCCCATTTATACTCTTATTTGTCAAATTTATATATTCTGAAGGGTTTTTATGAAGGGTTTACCAACCAAAGGCAAACTTTAATGTGGCCTGCACCCAAATTTTCATAAATTCAGAATTATGGAGATTTCAGTATGGATTATATATGTGGTTAATATTTCCATTTCTTTACAGTAAAGATAATTACTACTTTATTTCTATTACACTTGTCACTTGAAAGTAATTTATACTCACTATAGAAATGTTTGGAAAACTTAAAAAAGTTAAAGAACATAACTTATGATCTTTTTACTTGGGGTTAACTACTGTTAATTTTCATATATTTCCTTCCAGTGTTTTTGAATACACATATAGACTATATATGTACATGTAACAAAATTCGATATATGCATATATTGTAAAATTAGAATTACTATATGTAATTTGTACCATATGTTTTTAATATTAGTATTTTATCATAAACATTTACCCATGTTATTAAATATTCTTCAGAAATATGACTTTTAATTCCTACCTAATATTCTATTACAGGACCATACTATAATTTACTGAATCTTTTCCCTATTGTCAGATCATAACTGGGTGATAAATATTTTTGTACATAAATCTTTTACTATGTCTCTCATTTACTTAGGATAGATTTCTAGAAGTGGTATTATTGATTCAAAAGTATGAGCAATTTTATGACTCATAATACATATTGCCAAATAGCTTTCCAAGTCAAATTTCCAATGGCAATATATGAGAATACTTGCTTTTTTTTTTTTTTTTACCTCTGCTAGCATTAAATATTACCTTTAAAATACGTTTTAATTTGATAGGAATTTTAATTTGTAGTTAAAAAAATTAGAAGTTGCACATATTTCCATTTTCCACATGTTTTGGGTTCACCTTATTTTTTTCTCTCATGAAAGTTTTGGTCATGTTCTTTCTCCCCTTTTTATTGATATATTAGTAGTTCTACTGATTTTTATAAGAATTTAAGTTCTTCACATGTACCCCAAAACCTAAAATGCAATAAAAAAAGAGCATAAAAAAAAGAATTAAAAAATCTGGTATAGATATTAACCCTTTATCATATTTATAAATTAGCTGATAATTTTTCCTAGTTGTTTACCATTTACTGTTATTTAGATTCTTTTTTTTTTAAACATACAGAAGTTTACAAAATTTAATGTATTAAATATGTGAGTAAAGGTTGAGCCTTCCCAATCCAAAAATCTGAAATCCAAAATGCTCCAAAATCTAAAACTTTTGGAGTACTGATATGACACTCAAAGTTTATGCTCAAAGGAAATAATTGATCATTGGAACATTTTAGATTTTGGATTTTTGGATCAGGGATGCTGAACCAGTATGTATGATACAGATATTGCAAAGTCTGAAAAAATCTGAAATCCAAAACACTTCTGGTTCCAAGTATTTCATTTATGGGATACTCAACCTGTATTTACTTTATGATTTGACTCACTGATTTATACTTTGAATAGCCTTCTTCAGGCTCTGATCAGTTAAAGAGCTTTCTGTATGTTTTTGTGCTATATAAAAAAAGAAGTCTGACCCCTTAACTTTTATGGAAGTTGTTTTGGCATATGCTGTAAGACAAGACTCTAGCTTTGAATTACCTGACAGGGAGAAAAGCTCTGGAGCTCTGAAAGCTTGGGTAGGTCTTATAAACTGGGCTCCCCAAAGCTTTCTCTTTTCTCTGTCGTTATTGAGTTAGTCTACATGGAGCTAATTGAGATGGGATTGATTTTATTTTAACCCATGACATAGGATTTAACTCATGATATAAGATTATTCATGACTTAGCCTTCTTGCTCCTATCTTGTTTGCCAAGAGTTTGTATCAGGAACGTAGTTAACTTTTTACCACTGATTTATTCATACCTAATTTTCTATATTATGTCTAAAGAATGTGGCTTCTTTTTCTAATTCATTGAGATTTCTGTTGCCTCATCATGTAACAAAATCATGTTCTCATTGATTTATTTTTATTTTTATCATTATTTAAAGAATTCAACATGTTTGTAGAACTTGTTAATGAAGAGCAGCAGTCATCTTCCTATCCTAGCTTTCCATCATCTTAACCTTCTCAGAGGCCACCAATCTTTCCATAGATTGTTTTGGCATTCCCCTCCATGTCTCTCTTTATAACATTATACTGCTACTTCCTGCACTGGAAGTACAAAGACTTATTCTTCTGATTGCCCCAGACACATGCAGACACACAGACGTACTCAGAGTCCCTACAACCCCCAATCTTTTCATTTTCCCCTGATACATTTATATATTTACTGGTAATGTTGGTTTGCTTTCTATTCAGTGTTTATGTTCTCATTTACTACATCAATACAGTTCATAGCCGGGGAACACTTGGATGGGGCTTATTGATTGTTGGTGTCCTTGCATTTTGAATTGACTTTGCTGTTTCACTGGGAAACCAACCTTTGGAGGTGTAAGACCTGGGTGCCTGCGTTGGAAGCTGCGCAGGGCAGAGGCTGGCAAGGAGGGGTAATGGTGGTCAGAGTGTGTGCTTAATCCCTTTATTTCTGGTATGGTCCAGCACTCTTGCCCTCACCTGTATCTGATATCACCTTGCCCAGAGCCTTCTGCTATACAGTCTCTGGAGAATAAACTTCCAGTTTTGTGTAGAAATTGGAGGAAGGCTGGGGAAGGGATGGGCTGTTGGCTGGCCACCTAAGAAAGAGGAGAGCACTTGGGGATTTAATTACTTCTTAGACTCGCACAAATCCTTCTTTAGCCTGACCTTCACCTCCCCCTTACAGAGGTACCTGGTGCTGCCAGTTTCTGAGTCTTTTGGGTGTTCTTCAGGGTAAATTGGGTTGTTCATGGCCTTTCCCACTGTCAGCTTAGAATTCCACTTTCTTGGGTCTGCTAAGTCAATTACCATGGGCCATCTGCTTTCCAGCTTTCAAAATTGTGTTGCTGTTTTCCTTTCTCCTGTTCTGTTTGTTCTTATGAGTTTATGTCTTTATAAATATCCCTTTACTATCACCTTAATAAATGAAGATTGTTAAGAGCAGTTTATGCAAATGCAAGCAACTCACTGTTTCTCTACCTAGTAGCCCATTTTTTTTCTTTATTAAACGAATGCTATGTGCTCATTTTAGAACAGCTGGGACATACAAGTTAGGCAAAATATTTAAAAATAATCCATAATTTCACTTTCCACACATACCCATCATTAATATAATTTTGGTGTAGCGCTTTCAAGATACAAATATTTTTTATTTATCAAATATATTTTTAAAGAAATGGAAATATGATATACAGACTTTGGTAACTTCAAGAGCATCTTAATCTGGTCATAAATATAAATTTACTTTATTCTTCATAATATACTTAATTGAAACAGGTAAAAAAGATTGTCTAGATACTTTTATAAATACGGTTTCAATGCTGAACATAAATGTCAAAGATAATTGCTGAAAGGAGAGATAAATTAGTTAAAAATAATTTAAACTATATTATTGCATTTAGCTGCCAAATAATATTAAACAAAGACTTAGGAAATGGGAGTGGAAAGGAGGTGGGGTAAATTCCTTGTTTTAGATAATGGGCTGTTAAGAAATTTGATTTTATTTTCAATTTTGATTATTAGAAAAAAATACAGCTTAAAAATGTTTTGTTTAACTTATATGGTGAAGATAAAAGTAAATCCAGTGAGGAAAGAAAACAGAAATTGCAATGAAATGAACACAATACAAAGAAAAATAAAAGCAGAAAGTGAAAGATAAAAATAACAATTTCTCATGTAAAATTTTCTTTTTCCTTTGTATAATTTCTTATCAGTCTCTTGCAAGTTAGTTAAGTTGACTGGACTATGATGCCAACAATGGCAAAAGCCAATTTTCTTGTTTTAAAAGTATTTCTTGTAGTAGTGACTCCAGTCAGTCATTTATAAATATATATGCAATTTCTCAAAGAGTCTAGCAAAAATGTAGATGACTGGTAGCTGATAGACATGTTTAAATCATGGAACAATAGATTAGAATACACATCTTTTTTATTGTGAGTCAACTGTATTATGTTCTATGTCTTAAAATAACTGTTACATTGTGTACTAGTTTGCTGGGCATTGTTAGGCATTTAAAAGGTATATACATAATCTTTAATCCTAAAAACAAGGTCAAGGTATGGGTTATCCAATGCGTTTATTATATAAGGAAGCAAAGGCTCAAAAAGGTTAAGTAGCTTGTTCAAGTTTTCTTAGTTGGTATGTAGCAAATTGTGGACTTGAACTAAGGTCTTCTGTTATCAAATTCTGTGCTCTTCTGCAAGGGGCTACCTCCAACTGAAAGAAAGTTTCATTTACTTTGCCCCAATCAAATTATTAAACAAAGCCCCAGTGCAATTCCTTTTCCAAATGCTAATGTTGGAAACTGTTTTTCAAGTAATTATGTATTCCAATGCTTGGAAAAGCTTAGAGGAGTGCTGCAATAATAAATAAGCACTTCTGGGAGTCTTGCAAATGCTGGTGTGTGTTGTGAATGATTAGAGGCAGTGCTGTATACCCAGTTTACCAGCTTCCTTGACTATAAAACCCCTTCGTTTCTGATTTTTTTGTAATTGATTCACCTAAGAGAGTTCTATGGGTAACATTGGTTTGGGACATTATGTTTCCAGTGGTCATCATACATTGATCAATACTAAGTAGGATCAATACTAAGTCTTGTAACTTCTTTCGTCCTAAACAAACAAAAAGAAATGGAAATAAGGAAGGTAGAAAGGAAGAAAAGAAAAAAAACAAGGAAAAAAAAAAGGGACAAGAAGGAGCGCCAATTACAGGCAATGTCCTCTCCTTGGGGAAAGCAGTCACTAGGTTATGCCATTAGAAGAGATTTTCTGTGGTTTTGGAGATCACAATAGACAAATGATATAAGCTTTTTATGAATGGGAGAGTGTGCATCATTCAGCTTTGTATCTATAGTCCTTAACGCAGAGCCTACCACAGAGTCAGTGCTCAATAATGAACAAGTGAATAAATGAATGAATAGAATAGCAAGTCTGAGGTGTGGAGTCCTTGGGTGACTTTCAGCACCTCATTTGGTCTCTCTGGTCCTCGTGGTTAAAAATGACACCACAGCTTCTGTTGCAGGGTGTTGTGAGGTCTATACAGATGGTAACATCCCTACCACAGTGTCCAGGAAGGGTAGAAACTGACCTCATCTCAGTTACCTTCCTTTTCTCTTCCAGGAGAAGACTTCATGCTTGACACTGGAAAATTATTTTAGGAATCCTGTTTCATGGGGACATTAGAAATGAACAGATGTCTATAAATTAATTTCTTAGCATTCAATTGTCTTTCTTTTATCTGGAGGATTTTCCTTTCAAATAAGCAGTCTCCCACCCATCTTGTTACCCTTTTCTGCGCAAGACTCATATGCTGAGTATTGATCAAGACTCTAAAACATACAAACTCCTCCTCACCATAAGTATGGGGATTGATTTTATAACCATCACCCATCTGCTAGTCAGCAAGAAAGCCCTGCGTGATGCTTACCTAGGAAAGTTAATGTATAAAAAATAACGGGCTTGTTATTACACAGGGCACCAAAGGCACCCCTAGGGAAGAGACGGGCAGGAAACAGTAGGGAGTGGGGCAAAGTTCATTGGCTGGTGTGTAACTATCACCACTGCTTTCTGAAAACTCACAGAATCTGTACAGATTCTGTGAATTTAACATTTTTATTCCACAAGGTTTCCTTTCTTTCTAACCGCCTCTACTCCTATTCAGGTCGTATTACCAGGGATTGAAGCTTAGCTTGCTTTACCTTTTTCTGTTTGTTTAGTATCCTCAAAGAAAAGAGAGAGGAGTGGGCAAATGAACACCTAGTAATCCTTCAGTGAAGTACACACACACACACACACACACACACACACAGACACACACACACACACACA